>NC_140970.1:89692935-89852935 GCF_056783735.1 Eptatretus burgeri | reverse complement strand
ACGCGCAGGCAGTAACCATCTCCGATTTTGGAAATTCTTCCTAGAAAAAAAAAGTTGATGTCATAATATCGCCACTAATGTGAATCGCCCATAGCATTATCTCTGAAACTAGGCAAGCTGTTTGAATTTTGTTTGCGGGAATCAAGCCGGGCATTAGCACAGATAATTTATCGCAAACCTGATACATCACAATGACGTCATATTCGTTTGTATGACGTCATCATTAAGAGGACGAGGATCTTAGCTCATTTGAGCTTGTTAGCTTAAAATGTGGCAACATTTTAGATCTGCAATTTCCTAATGATTATGTGTCTCTGGTGTGGAAAACGAGCTTGCCAGGAGAAACTTGCTACAGAAAGTGACACTGTGGATTTTGACCCACGGCCTCACATTGATTTGAAATTATCCTTCAACATGCCGAGCCACCAGAAAGGGACCGAAAAATGCTTAAATCAGACAAACGACAAAGCATTTTCCTGATTACATGAATTTGGAAAAACATCCTTTTTTGACGTAAAAATCTTATTTCGAAATAAAAAAAATGTTAATATATCTATAATTCCAGCAATCTGTGTGTCTGTCTGTCTGTCTGTCTGTCTGCGACCGCTGTTTGTTGACAACCACTGGTCCGATCTAATTGAAACTTGCCAGGTATATTGTTGGGGCCCTGAGGATGTGCCTTTTCAAGGTTTGATATTAATCGGACAAGTGGTTCCCAAGTTATGGCCATTTATTTACCAAACCAATGACAGGACACGGTGCTATGGCGTCACCATTAACGTCACAATTCTTCTTTTTTTTCTTTTTTATTTATTACTAGTAGTAATACCCGGCGTTGCTCGGGCTAACAATAAAGCCTGGCGTTGCCCGGGCTTTCTTGCAAATTTCCTGAATAGCTGTTAGCGGTTAGCGGTTCGGGGTTAGCGGTTCGGGGTTAGCGGTTAGGGGTTAGCGGTTGGGGTTAGTGGTTAGGGTTGCAGTTAGGGTTAGGGTTAGCGGTTAGGGTTAGTGGTTAGGGTTAGGGTTAGGGTTAGCTGTTAGGGTTAGTGTTAGGGTAGCTAACCCTAACCCTAACACTAACCCAAACCCTAACCCTAACAGCTTGGCATAACGGAGGTAAACAGCGCCTGGGGCAAAGTGGAAATTTGCGTCCCCGTAGGCCTTAAACTTGAGTGGATTTGAATGGAAAATCCCATAACGGATATCGATTTATTGATTTTTTCGAATATCGGAAGTGTTTTGGAAAAAATTTATAGCCAATGACCTAAGTTGGACCAAAAGCCATAATCGTACCGAATTTGAATGGAATCCGATGGAGTTTGTGAAAATGCATCAAAACGAATTTTGAGGGGCCTCTTAAGGAAGACAATAATATCATTAGTATATGTGCCAAATCTTGTTTCATTTCATGCAGTAACAAAAATCTGATTGTGGAACAAAGAAAGGGGCGTGCCGAAATATTAATATAGACTAGTACGTGGCCGTAAAATAAATAAATAAATAAATAAATAAATAAATAAATAAATAAATAAATAAATAAATAAACAAACAAACAAACAAACAAACAAACAAACAAACAAACAAACAAACAAATAAATAAATATATATATATATATATATATATTCAAACCGCGAGCAACAAACAACAACCACACAGGCCGTTTCTTCGCTCTCGCGTGCCCGTACGTGCATGGCCCGGAAGTTGGCATATTATTCGCAGTTACGATTATTCGCAATTTAGTTTTAATACCCAATTATTCAATTAGCGCTAACGTATTTTACCTTTTCGCAATGTCGTGGCAACGAAAAACAAAAAGAGAAGAGAGAATAAAAAATTACTTCCTGGTTTGGAGCATACCAGCACTCTGATGTTACCGAAATTTATGCACCGTCTAATATGAAAACGATCATAACTTGGGGTATTGTGTTTATCTATAAATGTGCATAAGAAATCGAGAAATTATTAGAATACACGAAGTCATCATTATCCGGAAGCCCGTACATTGCAACCCGTAATGGGGAACGTGGCTGAGCTTCCCTTCCCCATTGGCCACGCCCACGCAACAACGTGTCTTGTCATTGGTTTGGTAAATAAATGGCCATAACTTGGGAACCACTTGTCCGATTAATATCAAACCTTGAAAAGGCACATCCTCGGGTCCCCAGCAATATATCCGGCAAGTTTCAATTAGATCGGACCAGTGGATGTCGAGAAACAGCGGTCACACACGGACACAGACACAGACACACAGACACACACAGAGAGACACACAGAGAGACACACAGAGAGACACACAGAGAGACACACAGAGAGACACACACACACACACACACACACACACACACACACACACACACACACACACACACACACACACACACACACACACACACACACACACACACACTGCTGGAATTATAGATAGATTATTTAAAAAATTTTGCACGTCCGGCCACGCACTCGTGTCGTAAAATTGTGTGAAGAATAACTGTCCTCCTGATACGTATAACACCGTCATGGATCGAATCATTGGTTGAAGTGTTAACTGATTTTTTTTTTTTTTAGAAACATTTCCTCAGTAGTATCTGCGCGCCTGTTGTAGTTTCCATGGTGTTTGATGTAGCTCTCGTAATTAAAAGTGACAAAGTATTTTTAGAATTGAGTTAAATGTTTTAAAGCTTTCATCGACATTTGTTTTATCGAGTCTTGCGGTTGTTTTCGGAGCCTTCCGGTTCCCTTTCAGTGATGGACGCACTATTTTACTTCGATGAGGAAAGATACAAATTAAACTCTCGACCGCCTCGACGGTTCCTGATAACAAATAAAAAAAACCATATTCTTCGAACTTCGCGTGAAAAAAATAATTAATTTCCCGGTGGCTTGCCTGAAATTCATTAATATTACATACGCCCCGAGGGCGGCTATTTTCGAACGAAACCACGTTTCTCCCTGCGGTCGACCGCCTCTTAGGTCGTTGGTATTATGAAAAGTATTACCTCAAGGAACAGCGCGGGTTTCATTGCTGCTGGACGCGATTTGTTGAAGCATCAGACTCATTGAAAAAGTACTTTTCTCCTCGTTTTTACTTCTTATTACATATTTCTGAGGAAATGTCGCGATTCTACTCGTGTTGCTTCGATCGTTTTTTGGTGTTCTCCTCGTGGGTTATCTTCCACCACCAACAACGTCTTTGTTCCTGAATATCACCTGACGCGTCTTGTCGGTTTCTTGAAGCTCTTTTCGCAGTTCTCGCGGTCTGGGCTTTCTTGCTCGCCGTGTTTAAAATCGCCACTTCGTTTCACTGACTATTATCCCGTCCACTCTGACTTCATTTTTCCACTTCCTCTTTCGTGCCATCACCTCAGGTTTACGTCCAAGACTACTGTGTCCCAAGGTTGAGGTCCATGAGGGATTTCAAAGAGCGGTAGGGGTTGTGAGAGAAGGACACAACTCGTGCGTTCGGATTCGGGTGTGAAAATGATGAAATGAGGCAAAATAATCCTTAACAAGGAACACAACACGTTGTAAGGGTCATGGGGGAGCTGTAATGTGTTGGCTTCACACGTACATCCGGTGACGTCACTTCACTGTGCACTCTGGGTGCCAGTGACGTCATTTTCCTCTCAGGTCATTGCGCTGACCTCCAGTAACTCGATAGGAGGTCAACGTTGATTGAAGGAAAATCTTGACACCACGGCCAGTAAAAAAGTAAAACGCACGCACATACACATGCATGCGCACACGCACGCAAGCACACACGCGCACGCACATACACATGCATGCACACACGCACGCAAGCACACACGCGCACGCACATACACATACACGCGCACACGCACATACACGCACACGCACATACACGCACACGCACGCACACACACACGCACACACACACGCACATACACGCACATACACATACACGCACACGCACACGCACACGCACATACACGCGCACGCACACGCACATACACGTACACGTACACGCGCACGCACACGCACATACACATACACGCACACGCACACGCACATACACGCACACGCACATACACATACACATACACGCACACGCACATACACGCACACGCACATACACGCACACGCACATACACGTACACGCACACGCACATACACGCGCACGCACACGCACATACACATACACGCACACGCACATACACGCACACGCACACGCACATACACATACACATACACGCACGCACACGCACATACACATACACGCACATACACGCACACGCACATACACGCACACGCACATACACATACACGCACACGCACATACACGCACACGCACATACACGCACACTCACATACACGCACATACACATATACGCACACGCACGCGCACGCACACGCACATACACATACACGCACACGCACATACACGCACACGCACATACACATACACGCACACGCACATACACGCGCACGCACACGCACATACACGTACACGCGCACGCACACGCACATACACATACACGCGCACGCACACGCACATACACGCACACGCACATACACATACACGCACACGCGCACGCACATACACACACACACATACACGCGCACGCACACGCACATACACATACACATACACATACACGCACACGCACATACACATGCACACGCACATACACATACACGCACACGCGCACGCACATACACACACATACACGCGCACGCACACGCACATACACATACACATACACGCACACGCACATACACGCACACGCACATACACGCACACGCACATACACATACACGCACACGCACATACACGCGCACGCACACGCACATACACGTACACGCGCACGCACACGCACATACACATACACGCGCACGCACACGCACATACACGCGCACGCACACGCACATACACATACACGCACACGCACATACACATACACGCACACGCGCACACACATACACGCGCACGCACACGCACATACACATACACATACACGCACACGCACATACACGCACACGCACACGCGCACGCACACACACATACACATACACGCACATGCACGCGCACGCACATACACATACACGCGCACACGCACACAAGCACACACGCGCACGCACATACACATGCATGCACACACGCACGCAAGCACACACGCGCACGCACATACACATGCATGCACACACGCACGCAAGCACACACGCGCACGCACATACACATGCATGCGCACACGCGCACGCACATACACATGCATGCACACACGCACGCAAGCACACACGCGCACGCACATACACATACACGCGCACACGCACACAAGCACACACGCGCACGCACATACACATACACGCGCACACGCACACACGCGCACGCACATACACATACACGCGCACACGCACACAAGCACACACGCACACGCACACGCACATACACATACACGCGCACACGCACACAAGCACACACGCGCACGCACATACACATACACGCGCACACGCACACAAGCACACACGCGCACGCACATACACATACACGCGCACACGCACACAAGCACACACGCGCACGCACATACACATACACGCGCACACGCACACAAGCACACACGCGCACGCACATACACATGCATGCGCACACGCACGCAAGCACACACGCGCACGCACATACACATACACGCGCACAAGCACACACGCGCACGCACATACACATACACGCGCACACGCACACAATCACACACCACATGCACACAAGCACACACGCGCACGCACATACACATGCATGCACACACGCACACAAGCACACACGCACACGCACATACACATGCATGCACACACGCACATACACATACACGCGCACACAGGCACACACGCGCACGCGCACACGCACACACGCACACAAGCACACGCGCACGCACATACACATACACGCGCACACGCACACAAGCACACACGCGCACGCACATACACACACACGCACACACACACACACGCACACAAGCACACACGCGCACGCACATACACATGCATGCACACACACGCACACAAGCACACACGTGCACGCACATACACATGCATGCACACACGCACACACGCGCACGCACATACACATGCATGCACACACGCACGCACATACACATACACACACGCACACAAGCACACGCGCACGCACATACACATGCATGCACACACGCACACAAGCACACACGCGCACGCACATACACATACATGCGCACACGCATGCACGCACCAACTGAAGGTGAGCCTGAATGGTGTTGTCGCTACGATCAGGAAGCTTTTTAAGCAGTGTCCTTTTTCTGTGCATCTTCTAACCCTTTATCTCACTCTTTCTCAACCCTCTATTCTTGGCTCTTCCTCTTTCTCTCTCCTCGTCTCTCCTTGCCTCACATTGTACCCTCTAGCTCCGGAAATGCCCAAACGTAAGCGGGACGCCGGTGCAGCTGCAACCTCTGGACGCAAAAAGGGTCGGCCAGGCAGGCGGCGCAAGGCTGACAGTGCTTCAGACAGTGAGGAGGACACGAGTCATTCTGTCGCTACGCGTTATACTGGTGCCGTCTTTGAAGCTGAGGAGAGTCGAGAGAAGATAGTATGCTCCTTTTTTAATTATTGTATTGTGTTTTTCCTGAACGGTGTCCTTATTATTTTTATTTTTTACACGATGCAACATCATGAAATTTGCCCACAATGTGACTTTACCGGTACTCCATCATCCATCATGACATCATCCATCATGACATCATCCATCATCAATCATCCCCGAATGGCATTAGTAAGCATTTCCTTCCATTCATTAAGTATTGGAGTCTAAAAAGTTTTTCCCTCCCCCCCCCACCCTAAACTTTAAGGAATAGTCCTGCGCCCACAAAACTCTGCACAGACGTTTGACCTTTTCTGCATAGTTTGTAACCAGTGTTGCACAATTTTTCAAGTTTCCCAATGCCAGTGAACAATGCCATTTTAAGAAGGAAACACTTTTTAACCACCGTCGTCCTTTGATATTGTCGTGGGTCTGGCCGGTTACATTAATCCTCTGTACCTAATTGTGGTGGACGGCGGTTAACACCAGCCAGCCCGGATAGCCGAGCGGTTTTCTTTAGGAGGTGGACATGTTGATCCTCAGAGATTATAACACGCACGAGAGGGGCACGGCGCCGCACTGGCGGAGCGATGGAACAGATGGAAGCACAAGGGGGTTTATACTCGAACCTCGCAACAAATACACGGACACAGCAACTTAAAATGAACACGGGAATTTAATGACAACAGAAATATTTACAAGGGTAATAAGTAAATGTAATAATTTTGAGATAAATTAAACCTGAAGTTGAGGCGCCCCTACACACAGACTTGAATACAGACAAGGGCGAAACAAAATAAAAGAAAATCCTCCCTTTATTCTGGCACTTAGCTTGTCCAGAGATGGCCTCTGTGGAACTTTGCAATCAAGGCGCTTTGTCCTGCACATGTAGACGTGCCAAAAATGGCGCCAAGCCGCTCTCTCGCAGTAAGAAAAATGTACGTCAGGCAATTTGTGAGCGGTGTTTAACACCAGGACTCGGGGACCGCCGTGCAGCTTCCTCGCCGATTGCGCTTTCCGATCCGCGGCACTCTGCAGAATGGCGCCGTCCCCTTTGGTAACATACATGGGGCTTTGAGGTCCGTCTCTCACGACCCAACCAAGAGCCAATGGCCAGCGTCTTGCTCCACCACACAAGCCAATTCACCTCAGCACAAACACGAGAATCACGCCGTCTTCTTCATACGTCGAAAGAAAGCCATTTTGTCATGCCGAGAGGACAGCAAAACGAGATCCTCCGTCCCAGCCACGTCCCTCTCTCGACAGTTTGCGTCGCTCACGTCAAACTCATACGTTCACTCCCGATCTCTTCGACGTCACACCGAACAACCGTCCACCTCCGGGGCATGGCTTGTTGGCACGAAACCCGGGAAGGCGGGGCTTCTGCCTGCTCGGCATGCCTGCCTCGCTTGTTATGGCTATCGTTGATATAAAAACGCAACTTCTTCCTGGCTGACTTGTAAATGCAAAAACGTAGGAATAGGTCACAGGGGGCAATCACATACTGGGGGGATAGTACAATCACACAATCACATAATCACATACAGTCTGTATCCTTAATCCCGATCTAATTAACACTGCACTACCCCCATGTAGTGACACGTAACACTTAAGCTCACAGTTTCCCTACTTGAATTTACATTGAAATGTCACATACACATCCACGGACCAAATAACTATTCAATCATAACTTTCCTATGAAATTCCTCCGTCTACCCCCCACAACTTAAACAATATTATGAGTTCTAAGGAAAAATTGAAGTACTATAATGATTATTATTGTTCATATTTCATAATTATCCAGCATTAAGTATCAGAAATTATAACGGAACAGGTGGAGCGCGTACCTCCGCCAGGTTGAACAGTTTACGTTTCGTATCCCACCGATAGGCTGGACACGGATCCAGACCTGACCGAAACCAAAATTGGATCGGCTTGTTCTTGTCACCTAACCAACTCGTCCAATCCAGTTTGTTTATAACTCGTCCATCCAGTTTGGTCATAACTCGTCCATCCAGTTTGGTCATAACTCGTCCAATCCAGTTTGTTTATAACTCGTCCATCCAGTTTGGTCATAACTCGTCCATCTCGTTTGGTCATAACTCATCCACACCTTTTTGAAACATCTTGCTATATCGTATCATTTTGACCTCATCTCAATGATGGAAAATCACTTTGAAAAAAGTCGTATCCATATTCGGATATTCACCAAAATCGAATCATTTCATCCTCGTCACATTACCAGCGTGCCCACTAAGATTCCTCTGAATCCATCCACAACTTTTTGAGATATCCTGCTCACAAACAGACAGATAAGGTGAAAACATAACCTCCATTCGCATTCAGTGGTGGAGGTAACAATTGGACCACTCCTCAATTGGAGTCTTTCCCCATGACACTGGTTATGAGGGAGGCCTTTGTAAATGTAAAATGTAAAAAAAAAAGTCAAAACATTGAAACAACTTGGGACGTGTAATTTAACTCGCTGGCCAAAGTTCACAGTCCGACAAGACTATCCCATGAGCATACACATGCACCTCAACCTGAACCTCAACCAACCAGGCTGAAATGTATGGTCAATCAAACACACACATTCTAACCAAGATGAGCCAGAATGCATGGTCATACAATTAGACCACTCCTCAATTGGAGTAGGTCCCTTTGCCAATGAGTGAGGATCAAAAGCGCTTCTCTGGAATGAATGAGCCACACCCTGCAAGTCATTAAGTCAAAATCCGACTCCGTTACTGCAGTGGGTACCAATAAGCAAATGCCACACCAGCTATTGCTACAACTAACACAAAATGCCTGTCACACATTGACCTGTCAGTGGTACACAAAATGGTTCTGGGGATAGCAAGAAACAATTTAAATTTTGAAAAGGCTCTTCTGGAAAAATAGTCGCATCGGTTCCATCTATTTGGCATGAGCTGAGCAAAGCTTTTATATTGTGTGTGTGTGTGTGTGTGTGTGTGTGTGTGTGTGTGTGTGTGTGTGTGTGTGTGTGTGTGTGTGTGTGTGTGTGTGTGTGTGTGTGTGTGTGTGTGTGTGTGTGTGTGTGTGTGTGTGTGTGTGTGTACTTTATCTTATTTTATTTTTAAAATTCGATACAAAGTCGAGGCTGTGAAAGAATGGATCAGGTTGCAACAGTACAAAAAGAACAGTAGAAGAAGGGGTGGAAATAGTGACCTATGTACTGCTAATTGATGATTGTTTTCTTTCTCTGGTTTTCAGATTCTCGAGGGCGCAAAGATTACTGGTCAGCTGATCCTATGTGGAGCGACAAATTGGGACCTCGTGGGTCGTCGGGATGTACCAAAGCATCAAGGTGGGTCCTGGATGAAGTCCGCTCAGTGGTTAAAATTTCATACCGAAACCTTGCCTACTGATCATTTATCTTAGTTGATGGGGCCTGTAGTTACCTCCACCACTGAAGGTGAAGGAGGTTATGTTTTCACCCCGTCTCGTCTGTTTGTTTGTCTGTTTGTCTGCAGGATATCTCAGAAAGTTGTGGATGGATCCGGATGAAATTTGGTGGGCAGGTTGGGTGTGTGAAAAGGATGAACTGATTAGATTTTGGTGAAGATTCGGATCCGGATCTGGATACGAGAATCATTTACTATTCAAAGTGATTCTTCACCATTGAGAGATAGAGCGAAAAACGCTACATAGCATGAGATTTCAAAAATGTATTGGCCTGATATGTTCTCCTGGATCAGGCATTGCGGGGCAGAGGTTTATGCCCTCCTGAGTGCCCTTCGAGTTTTTAATATGTATCATACCAACTCTAAGCTAGAGCATACGTGTGTATATATATATATATATATATATATATATATATATATATATATATATTGTTGTGGTTACCAAATTCGCAAACCACCATTCAGGTCCCTTAGGTGAGGTATCTCGGTAAGTACATGTGTAGTTAGGTCCAAACCCGTTGTCTAGTGGGAATACATGTCATTTATGCGAGCTGCGACTCTTCAGGATAGCCGTTTTTCTTTTACTATCTTTATTTTGGACCAACCGCCATGATTACCACCACAACCACAACATCAACCACCGACCACAACCACCGCTTCACCACAACCGCCACGACCTTCACGTCACACCTCGCAACCGTAGCATCGCCACCGTTCTTGCCCCGCTGTGGGTACCGGTGTTGACCCGTGCAGGGCGCACGTTGAACAGCGTTTACAAAATCACGGATTTTGTGCTTCAAAAACGGATCAAAACGACACACGCCCACTTTTTGCCGTCCAATCCGGTGAGCGAGGGGCGATTTGGCCCCGCCTCCAGAACGATCGATATATGCAAATTTGTGGATCAAAAAGCCTTCACGCCCACTTTTCTCGGCCAATGGGGAGCGAGGTGAAAGGTCAAAGCGGGAGGGGGTCAAAGGCGAAGCTACGGGGGGATAAAAGGACGGTGTTCGGCCAGTCAGCAGAGAGAGAGAGTGTGGAAGTCTGGAGCCCGGCTTCCGCAGTAGCTGGAGAAGCTGAAGAGAGTCGCGAAGGGGAGAGTCCATCGAGAGTCCAACGAGGAGAGCCCAAAGAGGAGTCCAGAGTCGGAGAGTCCAGAGGCGGAGAGGCGGCAGCGGCGAAGGCAGACGAGGGGGTGCTCGCGACGGTGCCGGGAGCTGCACGCCCGAGGAAGGCCGGCAGCGCGACCTGGCCGAGGTGGAGACGCACACCAGGGATAATAAAGATCCTCTATACCCCGAGCATCAGCAACCCCCTCCTGTTTCCCCCGCGCTGAGATAGTGCGACCAAGGGGGCCCTTTTCCCACCCCCTGCCAGGCACTGTCCGCGAGGCCCGCGGAGTGAGGGCGCCATCGCGCTCCGCGTCTCATCACCAGACGGGTAGGCGCGACCCGGTCTCGGCCTCAGGCCCGCCTCATCCTTGAGGGTATTTCTTTTCCTTGGTTTTGGGTATGTGTTGTCGGCGCCGTCTGTGAAGTAGAATTGTATAAGTGTTGCCGTGTGCTCGGTAGTCGGTATTAGCTCTGCACTGTGTTTTCACTTTTATATTTGCTTTTTGTGTAAATGGAATTGTGTTTCTCTTTTTTTTGTGTGCTTTTGGTGGAATTGTATTTGTGTGCTTCCCGTGTGCCGCGAATAAATGTGCTTTATTGTTGAACTGTTCTCCCGCTTCGCTTCGTCTTTTCCCCCATTGAACCCTCATCTTGCTTCACGTAAAGGGTTGGTAGTGGGCTGAATACGCCCGATAATTAATCGAACCGTCGAGGTCGACGATAACACCGCCGGTTATTCTGATAGTACGGAACGGGTCGCTAAGTGGCCCGTGTCCGAAGTCGACCCTGCGGCGAGGTGCGATCGCCCGTCTACTCCTCCGCGTGGGTACTTAGGTAGGTCGACTTGGCGAGCAACCCTATCCCACGCGGGGGCTGATTGGCTCGATCGCGGTGAGACCGAAAGGTCCACCCGTGACTGGTTCCCGGCGTTAGTCCGAGAGGGTCACGACTGGATTGTCCGTCCGGTGGGCGACGTGCCGCGATTCGAGTTACGTGGCCGTCAGCACGCCGGCGGGCGCGAATACCGCAACAATATATATATATATACAGTCAAAGCTCGTTACTATGCCACCTCGCTTCTATGCCACTCTCGCTATTATACCACTTTTGCTCGGTCCCGACAAAATTCAATGCAAAATAAATTTACTATGCCACCCCCTACTCTCGCTACCATGCCACTACTGTGTGACTGTTAAAAGGCACGAGTCGTGAAAAAGTCTGTATTGCGCAGTGCTTGATTATCACACTCACGTCCAAAGGCGAAGCGACGAACTACAGTCCAGCTGCGCACAACATAACTCAATACGTACGCGCATAGTCAGACTGTGTCAAACACGCGATTCTTCTCCCGATGCCAGCCACAACAAGCCAATCACAACACGCACAATGAGACACAAAAAGCGCAAGCACACACACAGACACGCAGGCACACACGTACAACAGTGACATCATTTTTTTCAAATTCAGCCCATAATGTCAGCTCAGAAACGCAAGCGAACCGACTTTACGCTGAAGGAGAAGAAGGAGATCATCGATGCCGCGAAGAAGGAGCCGAATCAGTCCGAGTTGGCCAGGGAGATTAGCAAGAAATGGGGCGTCGAAGTTAAGGGAACCACCGTGAAGGGCATTCTCAGCAAGAAGGATGCAATCGAGGCTGCAATCAAAGCTGGATTTCCATCGAAGCGCATGAAGTTGACGCAGGCTCACGACCCGAAGCTTGATAAGGGAGTGCTCATGTGGCTGAAGCAATCAAGAGGACAGAATGTGCCTGTCAGCGGCGATCTGATCAAGGAGAAGGCGATGAAACTGGCCGAGCTGATGCACATCCCAGACTTCATGGCGAGCGACGGTTGGTTGGGCAATTTCAAGAAGCACCACGGCATCACGTTCAAGACAGTGCAGGGCGAAGCTGGAGCGGTGGATTCGCAATCCCTTCTTGAGTGGCAACAACAGGTTTTCCGGCCCTTACTCGGGCAGTTCTCCGCAGACGACGTCTTCAACCTGGACGAGACTGGACTCTTCTGGCAGCTGCTTCCGAACAAGACCATGGCTTTCAGGGGAGAGCGGTGTACTGGAGGAAAGAAAAGAAAGCAAAGGATCACTCTTCTGGTTGGGGCAAACATGAGCGGCAGCGAGAAGTTTTCTCTTCTGGTGATTGGCAATTCCAAGAAACCCCGTGCCTTCAAGAACAAAGAGATCCCGGTCAAGGCACAAGGCGAACTCGAAGGCGTGGATGACGGCGGAGCTTTTCGAGGAGATGTTGCATGCGTGGGACGGAAGACTGCCAGCAGGGACGCAGAGTGCTGGTCTGTCTCGATAACTTCTCTGGCCACCCTCCCGAGCTCGAGCTGAACAACATCCAACTGGTCTTCTTCCCACCCAACACGACAGCCACCCGCAACCAATGGATCAGGGAATCGTAGAGAACCTCAAGTGCCACTACAAGAAGCTCCTGCCATATGCCGCCGGCTTGAGGCCATAGACGAGGGAAAGGAGTTCAAGTTCACGTTGCTCGACGCTCTACACGTCGCCCGGCGTGCTTGGGAGCAGGTCGGCAAGTCGACGATCAGGAACTGTTTCGCGAAGGCCAAGTTCATCGAAGAGGAGATCCAAACTGAGCCACAGGATGCGGAGCTGCCTGACATCTGGGAAGCTCTGCCTGCCGAGGAAAAGATGCACGAGAACGAGGAGATCGAGCTGTCTTACTTTCTCGAAGCCGACGAGCGCCTCGCGACTGGCGGGTATTTCACGCTGGAGGAGATTGCGGAGGAGATTCTGTGCAGTGAGGAGCCGGTGGAAAGCGAAGATGACGAGGTAACTGTCGAGGAGGAAATCGTCTGCTCGAGGAAGCCCAGCGCGCTTGTAGCACCGTCCGGAAGTTCATGCAGCAGAGAAGCGGGAAGCCCGGTGTGATGCAAGCGTGCGATCGGCTAGACAACGAGATGCACGAGATCCGCCGAAAGAAGATGCGCCAGCCGATGATTCTGGAAAGCTTTGTGTGTCGTGAATTTCTCGCCATGCCATATGTTAGTGTGTGAACTCTGTTAGTGTGTGTATGTTCTCCGTTCGCTTAGCTTATACAACAGTCGTGCCTTTTACTTGCTGGAATAAATTTTGTCTAAAGATTAACTACAGATGGGTAACTTGAGAAAATAAGGCCGTTTACAAAATCTCGTTATGTTACTCTCGCTACTATGCCACTTTTGCTCGGTCCCGACGGGTGGCATAGTAACGAGCTTTGACTGTATATATATATATATATATATATATATATATATATATATATATATATATATATATATATATATATATATTTTTTTTTTTTTTTAATGGAAATGGCCCTTATTGGACTACTAAATATAGGATTAGCTCAGATCCCCCATTAAATGCATGTTTAGCTAGGTTGTTGGTAAAATGGACGTTACATGTGTGTTGGGAGATGGAAGAAGCTGTTTTATTGTTTGTGCGGTGGTGGTGGAACGAGAGCTCCCTCTTCTTCCTTCCCCATCCTGGATGAGGCCTCACCCAGTCGACTGAGAGGGTGTGGCCAATAAGAGGAAGTGAAACTGAAGGGGAGGAGTTTGTCGGCTTCGCTGAGAGAGGCGTGCTCGTGTTTCGAAGCGAGCGAACGAAAGCGAAACTGGAGAGAAAGAGTGCAGTGTGTGGAAAGCAGTCGGGTTTTCGAGGCATGCTCGGGGTGGCTTCGAAGCGAGCGAACGAAGGAGGGACAGTGTTGGATCTGTCGGGAGAGACGCTGAACCTGCCTGCACGTCGAGTCTGCATTTTTGGCAGTAAGAGAGGCTGCCTGCACGTCGAGTCGGCGATCAACTCTTATGAGGAGGTGATTTTTTCCGTGAAAGACGGCAGCCGGCTTTGAGAGGCAAGCGTGGAAAAGGAAAGAAAAAGTGATTCTACAGAGAAAGAAACTGAGAGGACGGAGTTGAGAAGTTGGGCTTCGAGGCGGGAAGGCAAGAGAGGAAACGATGGAGCCTCTGATGGTCCCTGCTCACACCAACAGCTCGACACGTTTGCCGATCCACTTGCCGGAGCCCGGCGCCTCGATTTGGGCCTTGTTTGGTGAACAGGCCAGGCCTGGATTTGTGTGCTGGACCTTGGGAGAAATCGGCTGAGGGCCATCGTTGATCTGGCGGTCTTGTGCCGTCGGCCTTGCGCGGGGTCGGAGCGCGCGGAGACCGCGTGCGGTGCGGAAAAAGAAGAGTACGGCGCCGCCATCTTGCCATGCGGCGCGTTCGAGCTGGGGGCTCGAATCCGTGGACACCCGCTTGTTGCGGGCGACATTCGTGCTTTTGACACTGTCCTCTCGTCCATGAAACATCACCAAGTACTCTGTCTTGTCTGCATGCATGCTGTCTGTCTGTCTTGTCTGCTCGTTATATAAGGCATATCTCGGTAACGACCCCCTCAAAACCTGTAGTCCGTGGTTCCCCAGTTAAGAACGGGTTAAAGATTGTTAATAAAGGCATTGTCGTGAATGTTTTGCTTGTGTCGTGTTCCCTGATGTTCCACAATAAATCTGGTTGGTTCATATGAAGTTGCCGCTATGGATTAATTTGTGTCGTGTCGAGGAACGATCCGTTCGATTGGCATATAAAACCAAAATGGTTACAGACTGGCAGAAACGCTCGGCATCTGACACAACCAGTCTGTAACCGGGGTTCGATTTCCCCAACTGGTAAGGTACAAGGATTACGTTGGTATCGCGATTGAAGACGCGTGACCCGAGGCCTGTACCGAGCTGGCCGGCGTTATAAACCCCGGAGACGGCGGTGGTGAGGGTGGCGCCAATGATCGGGTGAGAATCCCGCCACCCCGGATCCGCAACGATATATATATATATATATATATATATATATATATATATATATATATATATATATATATATATATATATATATATATATATATATATATATATATATATATATATATACATATACATTTCTATATGAAAAATGTGGTCCTTCTGTCCATCTGGGAAGCTGTCCTTGAAGCCGTTTGACTCTATGTCCATTAATTACATACTGTTTGAATGTGGGTTGCACACTGACTGCACACACATTCGTCTATTAATTATGTACTATTGGAATGTACCTTTCGACCCTTTAGACTGCTGAGGACCCTTCAACCTTTGAAGACCCTTTAAGACCCTGAGGATCAAGGAGACCTAATGTTCCAAAACACTCAATGGAACCAAAAGACCCATTATGACCATGACCCCTTTTACTTAAAGATCCTGAAGACCCTTTTTACCTTTAAGACCCTTTCAGCATCTTAAGATCCCTTCACCGTTTAAACCTTTTATACCCTTTAGACCTTTACAGCCTTTCATGTCCCTTTCGACATGTTTGACCTTAACACCATTTAGATCCCTCACACCCTTCAGACAGATTAGACAGCTTGGATACTTGACAATTTATATCTTTACACCACTTGGACCTTTTTATATTACAAACAAATTTCAAATGAATACAACATCACCAATATCACAAATAAATTTGAACAAAATAAATGTTTGTATTATGATTGATGTAAATTATGTCGGCACAACAAATCTGTGACGTCGATCCCTGCAACGACGTGTGGAGAGGCTAGCGTAGCGAGCCGATCAACGCTCGGCCATAAATAAAATATTTATTGGCCACATATACAAATTGCACACACAGAAAGGGTGGGTAGGATTATAGTGATTCGAACTTGAGCATTGATCTTTCAGATCAAGATGAGAAAGGGGAGGTTTATTAATATGTGAGGGAATATCTTTTCAGATGAACAAATACCACCTTATTTACTTTTAGGGTATTGCAGATCTTTTTTGTGGGATGAAATCAAGTACCGCACGGCTTATAACAAGGCCATATGCAGGCTGTACGTTTTTGTGCTGCACAGGCTGGCCTACACATTATCATCCTTATGTTATATTATTTAATCATATCCAACACTCACAACATTGTCACTGAACTAATGTTACTTGATGTAAAAAAAACAACTTTTTTTTTTTCCACTTATTCATAATAACCTTCCAAGTTACAAAATGAGCAATTTTATTGCTATGAAAATGCTGCAATAGTTTCCCTCTCCCTTTTGCACCCTCTGAACCAACCTCAGCTGCGTATCAGGCAGTGGGAAGGAGCTTGTGGGGGCCCCATCGCTATCGCGCTTTGTCAGGGGTGAGCGTACGTACGGTGGTGTCCGGATCGTGTGCCGCCCACAGTCTCCTGATCACTTGCAGTGGAGAAGTTTGGAGCTGGGGTCAGTGAGAGCTATCACGGTTACAATTGGGGTTGAGCACTATTTATCAGAAAGGGAAGAAATGTAAGAAGTTGCATTTATTTATTGATATATTTATCGCTTATGTAATTGTGCAAATGCAATTGCCTCTTGCTCTCAAAACCCCTGTTTAGGTCGTGGAGATAAAGGCCAGTTAGGCCATGGAGACGCGAAGCGTGTTGATATTCCACGGGCAATTGAGACTCTAAAGGGGACCAACATTGTTTTGGCAGCCTGTGGCCGCAGCCAGACTCTCTGCCTGACCGGTGAGTTGTCTTTCATCAATGCTTTTAGCATTGTGCTGCCTTAATTGCAGTTCGACGTTTCATGTCAGTAACGTAACGTTTTGCACGTGATGTTGAGATAGGACCTGAATTTTAACCTGAGATCATTGAGTAACCATACAGGCCTATCTGCTCTCTTGGTTGTTGTGTGGAGCGGTGCTGACCTCTTGAGCTTGCGATAATGTCTTTTTTTCCCCTCAACTCTTATTCACAGATTCAGGAACAGTTTATTCCTTTGGAGAAAACAATTTGGGTCAGCTGGGCCTAGGAAACCAAACTGACAGTGTGTCTACACCTACCCCTGTACGTGGCTGCATCCAGACCCACATTACATGTCTAATCTTTGCACACTGCTTCGATCATCATCGTTGATGCCTCACCCACACTTTTTCCCCCCCATATACACACAGGATACAACCAATTTGTCCATATTGTGTGTGCATGGCTGTATAGTTATACATTTTTGGCTTGTCATGTGTACCATTAGATTGCATACCATGGGCAGCCCATCGTGAAGGTGGCATGTGGAGCTGAATTTAGTGTCATCGTCGATTGCAAGGGAAGCCTTTACACCTTTGGTTGTCCTCAGTATGGACAGCTTGGTAAGATCTCACTTTAGTTAATGCTTTCTTTCTTTATTTCTTTCCCCCAGTCTTTATCGACCTTGTTCATCTTCTACTTGCTTCCTCCTGAAACCTGCTCTACCTTTCCTGCTACTTTTCTGCAAATTTTCAGCACTTTTCCTTCATTGAACATCACTGATATGCTCCTCGCCATATGTGTGCCTGCATTTTCAGCACTGCACCCCACCGTTCACTCCCTTTGTTGCCAGCAGGCTTCCTTCGCTGACACCTGAATTCTTCATTTTGTGTTGCAGGCCACAACAGTGACGGACGATTCATCGCACGTGCCAACAAACTGGAGTTTGTGTGCGAGCTTGTTCCACGCCGCATTGCCCTTTTTGTGGAAAAAACGCGCGATGGGATTGTGCTCCCCGTCCCTGCCATTTCTATTGTTGGCGTTGCTTGTGGGGCTAACCACACGGTAAGCCTGGGACGAGCACAAGCCTGCCACCACTTTTATTAGCCATCCAAGCAAACTGATGTCATGCTCAGGTGTATCCTCATCGACTGGGAGGAGTTATTTGATGGACACTTGTGTGTACAATTATGTCCCTGCTGTCATCATGTTATTTTACCACACTATAAATAATCTTGCTTTCACTCGGAACTAATTCTGCTCCATTAATGGCCTCTGGAAATCTACTGTCATGGGTGATCTTCCGAAAAAGTTACCCAAGTATTTATATTCCGAATCTTGCTGGCACCTCATCCGCTACGCACTTGCATGAATGTTTTTTTTTTTTCTTCATTCACTTGTTTATTTTTACTATCTTCACCTACAGTTGGCATTGGACGTGAAGGGGCGGGTATTCAGCTGGGGATTTGGTGGATATGGGCGGCTGGGTCATGCTGAGCCCAGGGACGAGATGGTTCCACGACTGATCAAGGTGTTCGACATCACAGGGCGTGGTGCCAAGACCGTGTTTGCAGGATATACCTGTTCATTTGCTCTCAATGAGCGCGGTATGTCTTCACTCTTGCTTCTTGAAAATTTCTTCAGCAACTTGTGTCGTAATGCTTTTCTTGGCCATTCTTTAATTAAATGGTTTAGGTGTGTAAAGTTATCTTTGCTGTTCTCTTCTTCTTTTCTTTTTTCTAACTACAAGACAAACTTGCAGTTCAGGCAAATGAACGACCATAATCCTCTGTCTATATAATTACAGCCAACCTTTCAACATCCCTCTTGGGCTGACAGGAATACTTTGTGCCGTCTATTATGGGTTTGATTCCTGGCCAAACTTAACTGTCACCTTGGTAATTTGCACACAGGATGTTACATCAATGAGTATGCCATCCTTCGGAGGTAACATTGAATTTTCCTGTTACGTTCCCTGGTGGTTGTTAGACTCTGTTGTACCTTTTGAAAAAGAGGAGGACACTGTGTGCCATCACTCTTGACAAACTCTAAATGTCTTCCTTGCTCTATTGAGCTTCCCAAAATGATGCGAATCCACAACCAAGCCCCAATTCCTCAAAACTCGGATAATTTAACCACTGGATAAGAGCTATCCTGTGGTTAAAATTCTTATCCAATGGTTAACTAATCCACGGATAAACTGCGCTTGTTCTAAGGGTAGGAGAACTATCTGCCGGATAAGGTGTGGATAAACTTTTGATTTGTACATGATATCCTACAATGCGCTGTGCTGTTGTCTGCTGGCAAAACAATCATGGTGGCAGAAGACTGACAAACTTTACGCTAACCGAACAGGATATGCTGTGTCGGGCGACAAGAGTATGTAAACGTCACCAGGAGTGAATTTTCCAACATCATAACGAATGATAAGGAGAATAAGAAGAAGAAGGTGTGGTTGGCGATCGCAACCACACCTTCCACACCTTTTTGAATTTGACAAACCTACGTATGCCTTGGTAACCACGGATAAGACGTTACGTGGGCCAGAATATTCTCAGATAAAGTTATCCAGGCTTTGAGCAATGGAAATTATCCAGCGAATAAAGTTTATCCACAGGATAGTGCTTTATCCAAGCTTTGAACAACCGGGGGCCGACGAACATCCCTATTTGTTCCCGTCGATATATTTTTATTACTTTTGACTTCTCTTTTTAGATCCTCGTGGAGGATCTCTAAGTCTTACTCACGTTGTTGTTCTTCATCTTCTTCTTGTGGACTTTTTTGTTTCACAGCCTCCAGTTTTCATCGAAACTTCCTGAAACTTGGCGTATATATGTAAAAATTCCCCGCGCAGACACTAACCATCTCCGATTTTGAAAATTCCTCCTAGAAAAAAGTTACGACGTCAAAATATCTCCGCTAATGGAAATCGCCTAAAAATTATCTCCTAAACTCGGCAAGCTTTTTGAATTCTGTTTGCGGGAATCGAACAGGGCATTAGCAGAGATGAATTACCGCGCATATGATACATCACCATGATGTCATATCAATTTTTATGACGTCATTCCTGTTTTTTGACTTTTTGTTTCACAACCCAGAGTTTTCATTGGATCTTCATGAAACTTGCCATCTATATGCAGAAAGACCACTCGCAGGTCGTAACCATCTCAGATTTTGGAAATTCTTCCTAGAAAAAAAGTTGACATCATAATATCGCCGCTAATGGAAATCGCCTATACCATTATCTCCGAAACTCGGCAAGCTGTTTGAATTTTGTTTGCGGGAATCAAGCCGGGCATTAGCACAGATAATTTATCGCAAACCTGATACATCACAATGACGTCATATTCGTTTTTATGACGTCATCATTAAGAGGACGAGGATCTTGGCTCATTTGAGCTTGTTTTTTTTCCTCACCTCAGCTTTGTTTTGTTTTACAGCTACCATGACTCATCGGGGAAGTATCTAGACTGGATTCATGATGCAGTGTTGTGCTGTACTTTAACCTTTCATTTTCTGAGCTAATGTATTCACTTTTGAACAATGTGACAACAGGCGCTCTTTACTCATGGGGTACAACAAATACGTCCCGTGAATCCACCATGTATCCGAAGGTGGTGCAGGACTTGACGGGGTGGAAGATACGCAGCCTCTGCTGCGGGTGGGCTTGCACACATCGTCACATCTCTTAGTGCCTGCTTGTGTTGTATGAAGTTTTCATAATCGTCACCACCAGATGGACACATCATGCATGCACACAGCTGCTGTCAACGCTCGTTCGGCATTCCAATCCTGTGCTTTCATTATCACTATGCTGTTTTATTAACTTCAATGCAAAGGCATCACTAACTATCTCTCAACCCTCCAACACCAAACAGGAAAAGCAGTATTATGGTGGCTGCTGATGAAAGCACAATCAGTTGGGGTCCATCTCCAGCATATGGAGAGCTGGTGAGATGTTCATGTTATTGATGCCATCACGTTATTTGTCCATAAGTAATGAAATCTAACCTGTGATTCCACTTTTCGTGAATGCTTCCTTGATGCAAATCAAGCACATGTACAACTAATAATATTGAGAAAAGGAATAAAAACCCCGCAATGCATTATGGATGCCTTCACAACGCTGCTATCCAGATAGTGTCGAGGCATATTTTTTACCTGAGCTTGAACCTTTTCTTGGTTTTCTTTCTTTTTCATTTATATTAGCTGATTTGTGCACCATTAACAACAAAGCAGCTATGCAGCTCAACTCAAATGTTGTTAGTGAATGATCAGCTAGGTCCTTCTTCAATTGCCAGGAAGAAAAGCTTGCTCTTGTTCACACTGCATTTTTCATGCTTTCAATGTCTTTCAAGGAGAGGTGCCGGCCATTTACTTTTCACTCTGGGAGACGTCATGCTGTTTGATGTGGCACATTGTAGTAACCAATCTTCATCTTTTATGGCCACGATTATTCCCACGTTCTTGTGGGGTTTGCTGGGGAATATAAGCTGAGCCCAAGTCTTTCACGACTGACTGGCCAGGTCTGCAGTTCGACGAAGGTTAGAGCAGGATTTTGTATTTTGTTCAGGGTGCCGGCGATAGCTCTCCTACTCTTCGCAAAGGACACTGCAGGATCCTTGTCATATCCACCAACTAACAGTCCAGTGAACCTCAATCCAAAGGACGGCGCACACATCGATGAATCACCCTCCATGTGAAATACCAGGATGACAGTTTATAGCCGGGCCGAGATTCAAACCCAGGCGAGACAGCTTAAGAGGCGAATGTGCATACCTCGAGGCCATCCTGTCCGACCCACATTGTAGTAACCTTGTGCAGCGATATTAAAATCTGATTTCCCATGGAAAAATATCAACTAATACTATTTTAATATGTGTAGTTGGAATTGTCTGATTTCCCATGGAAAAATATCAACTAATACTATTTTAATATGTGTAGTTGTAATTGATATAACCTCTCCTGCCTCTATCATAAACCGTTAAACAACGTTTGCTCAATTTAATGGAAATTGAGCGTTTATTTATTATTATTTTTGTGCCATCTAGTAGATATATATTGTTGCGGATTCGCGCCCGCCGGCGTGCGAACGGCCACGTAACTCGAATCGCGGCACGTCGCCCACCGGACGGACAATCCCGTCGTGACCCTCTCGGACTAACGCCGGGAACTAGTCACGGGTGGGCCTTTCGGCCTCACCACGATCGTGCCAATCGGCCCCCCGTGTGGGATAGGGTTGCTCGCCAAATTCGACCTACCTAAGTACCCACACGGAGGGTAGACCGGGCGATCGCACCTCGCCGCAGGTCGACTTCGGACACGGGCCACTTTAAGCGACCCGTTCCGTACTATCGGGATAACCGAGCGGTGTTATCGTCAACCTCGACGGTTCGATTAATTATTGGGCGTATTTAGCCCACTACCAACCCTTTACGTGAAGTAAGATGGAGATTCAATAAAAGAAAAGACGAAGCGAAACGGGAAAAACAGTTCAACATAAAGCACATTTATTCCGCGGCAAACGGAAAGCACACATATACAATTATACACCAAAAGCAAATGTAAAAGTAGAAGAAACACAACAATTCTGCACACAAAAAGCAAATGCAACAATGCAGATCTACTACCGACTACCGAGCACACGGCAACACTTATACAGTTTTACTTCACAGACGGCACCGACAACACATATACTCAAAGCAAAAGAAAAAGGGACCACCCTCAACTACAAGGGGGCAGACGGGCCTGGGGCCGAGACCGCGTCGAGCCTACCCGTCTGGTGATGAGCCGCAAAATGGCGGTGGCGCCCCGACTCCGCGGGCCTCTCTGGCACTGCCTGGAATGGGGTGGGAATGGGGCCCCCTTCTCACACTATCTCAGCGCGGGGGGAAACAGGAGGGGGTTGTTGATGCTCGGGGGAATGAGGATATCTCGCTGGCTTGGGTCCCACGACGAGCGTCTCCACCGCGACCTCGGTCGCGTTACCGGCCTCCCCTCTCCGCAGCTCCCCGACTCTGACACGAGCGCCCTCTCGACTGCCTTCGCCGCCGCCACAACTCTCCAACTCTCCACTCTTCTCAACTCCTTCCAACTGCGATTCAGAAACTCTTTTTCTCTCCCGATTCAGAAACTCCCTCAACAACTGCTCGACTCCGTCCAACTGCTCTTCTCAACTCTTTCCAACTGCCTCGATTCGCTCCGCGCTCGGTGCTTTATAGTCCCCGGGGCTTCGCTCCTTCACCTTCGACCCTTCACCTCTGGCTGGCTCCCCATTGGACAGAGGAAAAGTGGGCGTGAATGATTCTTGATCCGATTTCTCGGAAAGGCTGGTGTTTTTGCACCCGCTGCTTGGTGCGCGCCCTGTACGAGTCCAGGATCGGTGCCCACAAGCGGCGCGGGAATGGCGGTGATGCGATGGTTGTGAGAGCGAGATGTGACGGTAAAGGTCGTGGCTGTTGTTGTGAAGCGGCGTTGCGGTTGGTGGTTGTTGTGTGATGGCTGTTGAGACGTGGTTGGTGGTGGTTGTGGTGCTAGTAATGGCGGCTGGTCCAAAATAAAGATAGTAAAAGAAAAACGGCTATCTAAAAGGGTCGCAGCCCGAATGAATGACATTTATTCCCTCTAAACAACGGGTTTGGGCCTAACTACACATATACTTACAGAGATATCTCACCTACGGGACCTGAATGGTGGTTTGCGAATTTCGTCAACCACAACAATATATATATATATATATATATATATATATATATATATATATATATATATATATATATATATATATATATATATATATATATATATATATATATATATATATATATATATTAATGAGGTAGTGGAGGTGATATTGTGCAGGATAAATTGAGAAAAGAAAATTTGAATAAAGGTGAGGGAGTGCAGAGAAGTGTTCTCACCACATCTCCCCAAACTGACTCGAGAGTCGATCACAGGAAAAGTATGAACTGATGGCAGTCGTTACATCTTGGGGTAAGATGCAATGTTGCTTGTGAGAAGGTTGGTTAAACACTACTGAGGCAAACCTGGAGAGTTAATGAAGAATGTGCAGAACAAGTCTCATGCCTACCATGCATGCCAAAAGTCACTGCTGTGACAGAATCCGTTGGTAGTGTGTCCCTCGGGGAATGACGGATCAAACTGCTACCTCCATCGGGTTGAAAGGGAGAAATAAATCGTTTTGCATCTGGCATATCTTATTCAAATTTTATATTGTGAGTATTCAGTGCTTTATGTCTCTTTTTTTGTTTGTTTATGGAGTGGGTGTGTGAATAGGGAAAGGTCGGGGTGGGGGATGGTGTAAATATTGAGTGGTTGTTTGTACCAGGGTTACGGAGAGAACAAGAACAAGTCTTCTACCATTGCCCAGGAAGTGAAAGCGCTGGATGGAATATACATAGAGCAGGTGAGAGCCTCTAATTATCATGAATGATAAGACTACTGAAGTGATATCTTAGATGGACTCATTTACAGCAAGCCTAACCCCTCCAGAGCACTTTAATTATTAGTCTTTAGTTTTGTTCAATTTGACTGTGCTTTTCTCTCCGCCAATGAATGTGGATGGACGTTATGTTTTCACCCCTGTCTGTTTGTCTATTTGTTACTTGTGAAAATCGAAGATTTTTCATTCATTCATTCAAGTATATTGGTTGGTCTTATGCATTATTCTGTCTGTTTGTCTGGTTGGTTGTTTATTTGTTTTTATGACAATCACCTACAGGTCACAATTTTAAACCGATCTTCACGAAACTTCACCACATGGTAGAGTTCGTCATAAGCAAGAAGCTTTTTTGTTTTTGAGGTCAAAAGGTTTGAACAGACGTCCCGGAACAGACGGGAGAGGCAACAATAGGCCAAAGGTCAACAACTTTTTCAAATCTCTAAAATCCTCAATTTTCATCCAATTGACAAGAAATGTGAACAGGATTTGCATCTCAGGTCACTGAATTCAACCACCAATTATTTTTGAGGTCAACTTAACCCAAAAGGTCAACATAGGCTGGATTTCTAAGATTGTGAATTTTCATCCGATTGACTTGAAATGTGAAGAGGAGTTGTATAATTGTTCAATAAATTCAACTACCAATTATTTTTGAGGTCAACAGACAAAAAGGTCAACACCTTAGGTGGGATTTCTAAAATCCTCAATTTTCATCCCATTGACTTGAAATTTGAAGAGGATTTGCAAATCACGTGACTAAATTCAATGAACAAGTATTTTGAGGTCAACATAGGCCAAAAAGTCAACATAGGCCAAATTTCTAAAATTGTAAATTTTCATCCGATTGGCTTGAAATTTGAAGAGGACTTGTATATTTGGTCATTTAATTCAACCACAAATTATTTTTAAGGTCAAATTTGTTTTATGGATTTCACAAGTGACATGATGTGCACGACATCTTTCTTGTTTGCTTGCTTGTCTGTTTATCTGTCTGTGAGCAGAAAATTCTAAAACGTTATGGATGGATTCGGACAAAATTTGGTGAACAGGATGGGTGTGTGACTCGGGCAAATTGATTCAATTTTGGTGAAGATCCAGAAACCAGAATTTCGAAAACAATTCTACACGATTGAGAGAAAGGGTCAAAAACGACAAACGGCACAATTTCTCAAAAAGTTCTGGACAGATCCGGTTGAAATTTAGTCAACAGGTTGGGTGTGATGAGGACTAATTGATTAGATTTTGGTTCATGTTCGGATGTAGATCCGGCCTATTTGTGTCCCATAAAATGTAAACTGTTCAGCCTTGCACAGGTATACTCTCTACCGAGTGCCGTAACTCGTTCAAACCCATTTGAAAAATTTAAGTGTTTCTGCATCAGCTCCACCAATGCGCAGTCTCTTTTTAATGTTTGATTTGAAATATCTTCGAGCCTTGCCAAAATGGACAATTCTTTGTGATTTTGTAAATACTATGTTTAATTTGGCACCGTCACAACTCGTACATTCCCAGAGACATTCAGTGGGGGACATTTTGATATTTTGTATTCTCTCCTCGGAGGTAACTTTTTGAATGTTGTGCAAGTCATTGATTTTAATCCACTATCCTCTCTCCCACTGCCCCACCCCCCCAAAGAAAAACAGAACTATCCAAAAATGCATCCCCCAAAATGCAACGCCCTCCCGTGTTCGTTTTGTACTTAAACTAAACTTGATGAAACAATAGCTAAAAAGAAAGAGAGAGAAAAAAAGGCGCACATTTAATTAGTTGGTATTCTCCATAGTCTCATAATAAGGGTTTGTTGAAAATTTGATGACAAAAGCTCAAATGGTTAAAAATGTTATGCCTCCAAATGCACGCATGCATGGGTGATTGCAAGACCCAGTCTCCCGCTGCGCAGGTGAACGGATTGTTAGGGTATATATGTTAACAAGTAAATGTACCTCTTGTGCTCAATAAAGAGAAAATCTGTATGAACTAAATGACCCTTTCGAAGATTAGAACCTTTAGAAAATTTCAATTAAACAAGGTTGAAGGCTCATGGAGGATCTGTAACAGAAATCATGGACACACATGTTGACAAATATTTGAGAAAACACCAGACTTTATCGAAACAAACAAAACTGCTGAGCTTGGAGAAAGTGATGCAACATCCTGAGGCATGCTGGTTACTGGCGACGCTTACTTTTCGCTCCACACTCAATTGGGCCATTGAGAAATTTCTTCCTTCCATTGGATGCCAACACATTTGGTTTGACTGTGCCTCCATCCTTTTAAATGCTGATCATCGAGCAAGAAACGACCACGTACCATTTCAAAAGTCTTTGCTATGACTCGGTCAGGGTTCGAACCACCGACCTCCCAGACTCAGAGCGGACACTCTAACCATTACACCACTGGGTGTGGTATTGTCTTTTAAAATTATTTATTTATTTATGTATTACAGCTGCTTGAAGTTGGTGCATGCGTATGTGTGCTTATGCTTTACGTACATACTGCTTGGCCAAATCATCAATATATTTCAAGTTCAGTGTTATTAAATCTCTTGCGATGCCTTTTTGTGATTGCCTGGCTGACACATTGTAGCTTCACAACCTGCAGGCATTTATAGAAGTTTTCAACTTTTTAGTTGCAAAGACAGTATAATATTTCTCCATAGTTTCCAGGAGAGCATTAACTTGCCTTGCAACAATTACCTGAGATGCCGCAGATTAATGCGGTTATTTTCACTTCCTCTGCAGGTCGCTATGGGCTATTCACACACGTTGTTCATTGCACGAAACGACAGCGAAGAAGAGAAAGCGAGGATCGAGCGACTGCCCGAATACATTCCCAGAATTATATAGCACTATCTTCAGATAGCTCACAACCTCTCAATGTCTTACTCGATCTGTCATGTTCTGTCTCCCTTTTAACGGGCCATTTTTTGTTTTATCTCCTCTTTTTTTTCTTTTTTGAAAAATTTGCCTTTGCAACCCCATTAATTCTGGTGCGGTGGTTTGTTTCTACTTTAGGTTTATTTTGATCTCAGGCAAGCGGTTAATCCAGCCCGCACACGTTGGCCGACGTGCTTACCATCGCTGGCGTTTTCTCTCGTGTCCTTTTTTTATTGACATTTTTTTTAAAGGAAAAAACTATTTCCTTTTTTTCCTTTTATTTGGTTTCCTTACTGCACCCTCTGCATCTATAAAAGCATTTGTCTTTGACGACATTTAATGGTATGGTGCCTTCTGTCTCGAATCTCTCTTCCCCGTTTGATTTGCATTAGTCTTGAATTGACAACCTTGACTTGCCAGCAGGAATTGCACAGCCATTGTTTGCCTTGAGTGTTTCGTGCAAGGTTTCTCTGTAAAAACTCAAACCACTAATCATTCCAAGACACTTCCTCTCAAACTTTCCATGGCAGCTTACAACAATTCGGTTTTGAAGCCAGCTGTGTGCATTCCATACCTGCATACAACAATGTCTCTCGACCCCTTCCATCATATCCCTTTGCTCTCCTAAACTCTTGCCTCATAACCTAACTAGTTAGCACAACGTTTTTGGGGATCACACGGGTATACTTGGATCACCCAGATGAAACAAAGCAAGTCTTTTTCTTTTTCTTGTAATGCTGAATGTTTGTTGCCGGTGTTCATTGTGATCTTCAGGGGTGAAAGAAGTGAAATGAGTCATTTTGAATTTCAGCCTCTGTGTAATAAGCCACCGGCGAGCGTTTTTACACTTACTTGCCTTGACTTGATTTGCCTTTCCATCGGTTCAGATCGCTCGGTGCAAACTTGCCTTAATGTAGTAGTTCAGCAGTCGGAGCGAGGATCGGAGTGAGAATGGGAAGGCTCCATTTCTATTCGGTCATTATTTCTCTGTGTTTGTAAATGAAGGGATGGTCATGGACATAAACCACGGCACCCTGCTCCTGCTGCTTGCACATCGAGCGGCCGATTTTAATGGATGCTTAAATGGGAAGATGTCAAGCTGAACGATTCTCTCTACAATGTGTGCCTTTCCTTAACCAGCACTCCTTAAAATGAGCAAGAGCATTGCTGAGGATTGTAAGTGTGGCGATGAAATGTTCCTTTCTCGTTTTTGATGGATATTAGGGGGTGGATTTATACTGTATATATGTTGGCGTTTTTTGGCTGTACGTTGCATGACATTACAAACATTCCACGATTAATATTTCTTTTTCTAGTAAAGTTTATAAAGGTGTTTTTATTATTTACCCTCTTCCCCCCCCCCCCCTCCCCCAACCATGTTCTGCACATTGTTGTTGGAACAAGTCCGTCATTTCTTCTAGCCTCTTGCACAACCTGTATGATATCAGTTACAAAGTTGTTTCATGAACCAGCTTTGGTGAAACCCATTTTGATCATTTGGGGAAATGTTTCTTCCTCATTTTTGTTTTGGTGTTCTGATTATTCTGTCTTTTCATTAAAGCTTGGGGTTTTACTCCCCTATTTTACGAGGCAATTATGTCAGGTGTTGTTTTTCAAGCTTTGCGTGTCCCGGAACAGACGGGAGAGGAAAAAATGGTGCGTGTCTACGTGCGTAGATCTACTTTACTGCAGAATATTAATTCTCAGATCCACTGTACTCTATATACCACGGCAAGGCACTGCATTGTTAAATGCTGCGTCATGTTTGGGTGTCTTTTGCGGGTGGGGGGGGGGGAGGTTTAGTATGTGGATGAGTCATGTCTGGCTGAATTGCTTTCTGGTTCCATTCCCTCATCTCCACAAGTGGATTAATCATTCTGCCTGTTCAGTATAATTTGTCGTACATCCAAAGTACGTTCACGTCAATTCAAGAATGAACACGAGTTAATAAATATCTGAATTGGCCAAAGGATTCACAATATGATGAGTAAGCTGAGAAGCAGGGTGAAGACTATCTTGAACAATTTTTCCCTGTCTCAGAACCAGCATCTTCCACAATATTCTCACTTCCTTTTGTTTAAAAGCCTATTCCTAATTGATGCAAAATATTTTAAGTCCACAAAGGATTCGGGAAAGAACGGCCACAATACGACGTCTCTTGAAGGATAGTGTCTCCCTTAAATGAATTGCTTTGCATGCACAGGTTCTGTATTCCTATTTGTTCTTGTATTGAAATACCATTCTTGACAAATTGAACCCAATATTAGTAATAACTATCGTATTCCTTTTCACCCATTTATCGATTCCAGGAGAGCATTAACTTGCCTTGCATATAGCTTATTCTAAATGTTACAGTTTATTGACACTCATTATTTGCAAAAAAGTTTATTCCAGAAACATTTTGTTGACTGCTAACAACACAGCATTCATTTTATTAATAATACGCACACGTGTTTGCCACAAAACAATGTTATGAATTCGTTTAATTAGAGGGATTAGACGTTACGTCTTCTTTTTTTTTAAGTTGCAAAACACAATTCTCATTGAGTCATGAACATTACACTGCTGTAAAGGCCTAGGTTAGTGCTGGGCACAATACCATCCCAGACATAACGCCGTCTTATTTCACCGCCATCTCACTAAATCTGTCATCCCGATGCTGAGCTTCTGGCATTCAGCCCATCGCCTACAGATGTGACATAGATATATGGGTTAAGGTGGTCAACTGCCGTCAGCGAAGCGACGGAATGGGTTTAGTGCTAAACGCCGGTATGACGTATCAGCGAAAAGAGCGTAACAGACAGAGGGACGGACGGAGAAATCCAGCTACTTTAATATGTAGAAGCGTGGGGATAATAAAAACTCGAGCGAAGTCGATGGCATGCCATCACATATCCCCACACTTCCCATCTAAAGCAAAGTTGAAAGATGACAAGAAGTTCTACCAGGAATGATATCAAATTTTGAGTTAAATTTTTTTTTCTGTTTTGACCCCCATGACCCCCATGACCTAGGGGCGTACCTAGGGAAAATAGCACCTATGGCAAGCATTGAAATTGCGCCCCTGTCCAAACATCTAACACCCATCTTTTAGATAACATTACCATAATATCAGCTCAAAAATACAACCCAGGCTCGTTAATCTTTTCATTAACAAATTATGGCACGACATGAAAATTACAACTGCACCTTCCTTGCTTTCACTGATGCAAATTGGTCCATGATGTGCTCAAAGTCAGTTTTTTTCAGTTTCTTCTCTTCCTCCACTCAGCAGAGCAAGATCACAGAGTCTGCCTTGACCCATGGAGACTCTCAAATACGAAAGTATTAGTTTTCTCTCTTAGCTGGCGATGGAAACTGCGATGGTTAGCATTATCTGAATAGCAATGCGAAGATTGGGGAAGATGCTCTCATCTCCATACTGAACAATAAATTCAAGAAGCTCTTCAGGTCTTGATATTTTCATGTTGGCCCAACTTGATAGCAACATTCTGCAATCCAAAATTTCTTCATATAGCTGCTGTCCGTTAACATCAGAGCTGTACAATTCGCTCAAATTTTCGGACTTCTTCTTTAGGTCGTTACTGTCGGCGCCGTAACACAGTCCCTCAACATTGAGAAGGAACCCAAACTTGGCGTCAGTGTCGTGCAGACGAGAAAACCTTTCGTCCATTTATCTGTGAAGACGGTCGAGTGTTCCCTTCATGACTCTTTCCATTTCCTCCTTGGCTGTTAACCCAGCATCTCTCAAGTTCTCATCAGCCATTCGTTTCTTTCATCTCTGACGTCTTTCAACTTCAATATTCCATTCTTGACAGACAGTCATGCTCGGTGCCCCCACCCCCCCACTTCAAGTGGCGCTCAAGGCATGTGCCATACCTGCTATACCTTAGGTACGCCACTGACCAAGCCACTGCCTGGAGCATGAACTGGTGGTCAAATCCCAAAAAATTGTGACCTATTTCATGCATCCCCCAATATTGATTGCATATACAAAGTTTAATTTTAAGATGTGCCCATATAATTGCATTTTTGGTATTTGATCTTTTTTTTGACCCTGCCCCAGGGGATGGGGCCAAAAATGATACTGCTTTTGCACCTTCGTGCCAGGTGGTGATCATACCGACCAAGTTTGGTGAATTTCTGCCCAACCCTTTTAGCCCAACCCTTGGTCACGTCAGGTCAGATTAGATCTGTGACTTGCTACATGTACCATGTAAACCTGTACTATGGTTGGGTTGATAGCAACTAAACCGTCTCCCCCACCAATTTTCTTGGTGAGGAGGGTGTATGATATGGACACCCAGCGAGATGAAGAACAAAACCTGTCAAAGGGTGGAGGAGCTCCTTGTGAGCCAATGGCCATCCATATCTAGTACCCAACTGTGTCTGCGGACGTCCTCCTGCAGTTGAGTTACTTTTTGTTAGGAGGTTGGTGGCAGGATTTGCACTCCAGCCACCGTAAAACCCTTCATTCCGCAAAACATTCCAAAAGCACAAAGAAATCTGAAAACCCACTCTGTGGGAGTACCTCCTGTGCAACTTCCCTTCACAGGGCAGCTCATCGAATTATGGACTTGGGGAAAGGCCTTTGGGACCCCCAATCTTGATGATAGGAGGGAAACCATGGGGTAACATTCCCGGGTCAGATTGCGGGAGAGTGTGTTTGGATGTTGCTGAGGTGTCGTCCACCAGACGGCGGTCTCCTTGGGTTAACCTGGGGCGGTCCCTTCGGGTGGGTGCCTGGAATGTCTTATCCCTAAGAAAGGATGAAAACCTGTCTCTGTTATCATCTGGACGACACCTCAGCACCACCCCGACGCACTCTCCCGCAATCTGACCCGGGAATGGCACCCCGTGGTTACCCTGCTATCATCAAAGATTGGGGATCCCGAAGGCTTTGCCCCAATCCCGTCATCCGGTCGCTTCCCTGCAAAGGGAAGCTGCACAGGAGGTACTCTCACAGAGTGGGTTTTGAGATTTTCTTATACTTCTGGAGTGTTTTGCGGATTTAAGGGTTTTACGGTGGACGGAGTGCAAATCCTGCCACGAACCTCCTCATTAGAAGTCACCCAACTGCAGGAGGACGTCCACAGACAGTTGGGCACTAGAAATTGATGGTCGTCGGCTCACAAGGAGCTCCTCTACCCTTTGACAAGTTTTGTTCTTCATCCTGCTTGGTGTCCATATCCAAGCATCCTCCTCACCAATAAACTTGGTGGGGGAGACGGTTTAGTCGCCGACAACACAACCATGGAACAGGTTAGTACAGGTTTACATGATACTTGTAGCAAGTCACAGATCTGATCTTGCCTGACCTGACAATAATGGGGTGGCTGTGTGATTCTTGTCAAATTTGGTATTCCCTTCTCTGTAATGGAAGGCATTACAGAATTGGAGTGTAACCTTATCAAGATCCATGGCTCAAGGGGATTGGTTTCTATTATAAATTTCTACAATCCCTGCCAACCATTGGTGCACAAGAGGCTCCAGAAGGCTTATAGAAGGGGGGATGGGGTGGTCCTTGTATTTGGGGATTTCAACAGTCATAACATTCCTTGGGGCTCTAAAATCACGGATAGCAATGGGGAGTGTATTGAGGGTTTTATTGGTGAATTTGATATGGTGGTATTAAATTGATGGAACGGGAACATGTAAAAATCCGTCTGCAGGAAAGATGTCCCCTCTGGATCTTACTCTCATTTCATCAATTGAAGCTACGAGATGTGATTGGAAGGTCCATGACGACAACCTAGGAAGTGACCACTTTCCAGTGATCACAAATTTTATATTACAAAGAGATCCTGAAGACAGACAAGGACCGGCTTCTTGGAACTTTTCCAAGGCGGACTGAGTCTTTTCTCATGTCGATGTTCCAATGAAGTGAAGAAAGGGATTGTCGATAGCGATATTGACAGCCTCAACAGGAATATTGTCCTAACTATGAAAAGCATAGCTGGGGATACAGTCCCAACTTACAGAAGCCCAGTGGGTAAGAAAATCAAAGTCCCTTGGTGGGATGAGGGTTGCAAACAAGCGATCCAGGAAAGAAGAACAGCTCTTAAAAGATTAAGGAGAACCCTTAGTTTGGAGGATGTCGTGGAATATAAAAGGAAAAGGGCGAAAGCTCAAAGGACTATTAACCAAGCAAAGCCTGCATCTTGGAAATTATTCTGTTCTTCGATTAATCCAGACACCCCACTTAAAACCATACGGAAAAGAGTTAAAAGAAGTGTTAAATCTGGATGGAAGTCTATTCCAGCGATTATCTTACAGAACAAAACCTTTTATTCAAATATAGACAAGGCAGAGGCCCTGGGCCAATTCTTTTCTGGAAGTGGGGCCGGTATCATAAAGTATGATGAGTTGGAAGCTCGTACTCCCCCAATTAGCAAATCAATTTCCGGTGACCACCATCGCAGTTCAGCATCTAAATTCTTCACTTAATCTTCACTTCACTCTTCGGTAGCTTAAACAGGCAATCCAGAAGGCTAGGAATAGCACCCTAGGCCCAGATCGGTTATCATTTCTCATGTTCAAGCACTTGGATGATAGGGTGTTGGATGTGATCCTTAGATTCATCAATAAAGTTTGGGCTTTAGGGAGAATTCCCTGTGATTGGAAACACTCAATTGTAATCCCTATCTTTAAAGATGGGAAAGATAGTGCAGCCCCATCTTCATATCGTCCGATTTCTCTTATTTCAGTTGTCTGCAAATTAATGGAGAAGATGGTGAACAATCGTCTGGTTTTCTTCCTGGAAAAGAACAACCTCCTGTATAAATTCCAGGGCGGGTTCAGAAAGGGACGGTCTGTTATGGACCACATTGCAGCACTGGGAAATGAAGCAAGGAAATCCCTAAACAATCAGGAGTCTCTCCTGGGAGTGTTCCTTGTTATCCATAAGGCAAATGATTCAGTTTGGAAAGATGGCCTCCTTAATAAGATAACCAATCTCGGGATCAATGGAGGAATGTTCAAGTGGATTAGGGACTTTTTATCGAATGGATCCTTTCAGGTGAGGGTCGGTCAGAATCTCTCCTCCATTTTTCATACAGACAAGGGCATTCCCTTGGTTAGCAGCCTAAGCCCAACTCTCTTTAACATTATGTTTAATGATGTAGCTTCCCATTCCAAGCTCCACAGCAAGATTTTTCTGTTCGCTGATGACATTGCCATGTGGATCCGTTGTAAGAGTTTATCCCTTTCGGGTAAAAAAAAACTCCAGAATGGTGTCCGTCTTGTGGAGCAATGGGCTGCAGACTGGGGGTTAAAGCTATCAGGCAACAAGTCCAAGTTCATCATATTTTCCCACAAGAGAAGGATTGAGGACATAGCGATGGTAGTTAATGGTACTTCCATCAAACCATCTTCACAAGTATAATACTTAGGAGTCATATTTGATAAGGGATTAACCTGGACTCCCCATGTTAAGATGTTGACTAGTAAATGTGCTAAAGGCATCAATTTATTATGTTGTCTTGCTGGTACTGAGTGGGTAGCACATCGTGATAGTCTTCTCCTGTTATATAAAGCTATTATTCCTTCTCATCTGGATTATGGTGGCCTGGTCCTTGGGGATATGTCCATGAGAAATTGGAAAAAACTGGAGATTGTCCAGTCTAAAGCCATCCGTATCTGTTTAGGGGCTTTTAGCAGCACTCCTGTTTGTGCCCTTCTGGTGGAAGCGGGTGAGATGCCCTTGTCTCTCCGCTGGGAATTTTTGAAAATGAAATATTGGGCTAGATCCACCTCATCCGGGGATAACCATCCTGGTAAAGCCTTATTTGCAAACTGCTGGGAATATCTAAAGCTTGACGGGAACTCCACTTCCCCGCCTTTCGGCCTTTCATGTAAAATGACTGCTAAGGAAATGGGGTTGGAATCCTTTTCGGTCAACCCCCGTCATCAAATTTCTATTTGGGCCCCCTGGACCCTTGAACCTCCTCGCCTTCATGTGGATCACTGGGGAAAATCGGACACGGCTAATCCTGCGGTCACATTCAATCAGGCTATTGAGTTTATCAATTAAATTGGAGCCAATCATTGCACGTATATACAGATGGCTCCAAAGAACCTTCTCTTGGTAGGACAGCTGCAGCAATATGCATCCCTGATTTCAGGGTGGTCAGGGTATTTTGGCTAACGAACCATCTCTCGGTCTTCTCGACCAAACGATTTGCCATAGTTCTGTCTCTAGAAAATGGATAATCGAGTTTAATCCCCTCAGTGTGGTTATCCTCTCTGATTCACTCTCCGTGCTAAAGGCGTTGGAATCCTTCCAGGATGGTTGTCGGAATGACTCGGTGCTGGAAGACTTGGTGCATTTTGTTGATATTGTGAAGTGGAGGGGTCTGGTGGTCGACCTGTGCTGGATTCATGCTCTTGTCAGGCATTGGTGGAAATGAGACCTGTGATCTAGCGGCTCAGCGTGTCCTTAAACTGGAAAATATCACCCAAATCTCCCTGGGAACAGCGGAAATTAGTCTGGCCAAGGACCATATCGAGAAAAAATGGCAATTTCAGTGGGGACTCCAGCACGAAGGGGGAGATTCTGTCACTCCGTGCATCCGGATGTGGTACCTCCAGTTAAACTTGCCATGCTTTCCCAGAGAGACCAGGTCCCTCTTGGTAGACTAAGACTCGGGCACTGCCACCTGTATTCACACCTGTATAAAATTGGGGGCCACCCTACGGGGTTTTGTGAGATGTGCAGGAAACCCGAAGATCTGAATCATTTATTCCTAAATTGCCCTCTTGATGAGGGACCGAGGCGGCATCTTGTGCAGAAAGTAGGAGTAATGGGGGTGGACCAAGGTGTTGGTATCTACCAGGAGTGTTGAGGCTGATGAACCAGAAGCACCCTCAACTCTGTGAGCTGGTACTAAAATTCCTGAAGGAGTGTGGGAAATCCATTTAAATTTCCTTACACTTGATGGGATAATAAACAATTTCGATCACGTTCAGGTGCGTGGCGTGCATAGAGTCGACAGGCTCTGAACGTGCCATAAAATAAAAAAACGAAGAAGAAGAAGAAGAAGCAGAAGAAGAGGAAGGGGACGAAGAGGAAGCAGCGACATTCCTTTCCTTCCTCCTCCTCCCACGTGATGACGAACTGACGTCATGACGTCCGTCATCCGCACAACACGTGATCTCATGTATCCGCGCTGTAATGTACCGTAATAGCAATGGGGGAAAGACAGCACACAGTCACATCGAAGAGGCGAGTAGTGCCATACCTCTTAGCCATCCTGCAAGATCATAAACAAAGAAAAGATATATTTCCAGAAAAAAAAATACAAACAAATATTTTTTCTCATCTCGTTTATATATATATATATATATATATATATATATATATATATATATATATATATATATATATATATATATATATATATATATATATATATATATATATATATATATATATGTAGTGTCGTGGTAGGGGCGCTGATAAGGCAGACATGAGCGGGGGAACAGTCGAGCCCGGCTGTGGTGTACAAGCGCGAGCGTACTTTGCCCGCGGCTCTCCTTTATTACGTACTCAACACACACTCACGAGCTGTGGCACTACGGCATCACTACAACGCCTCAGGCGGCGCGCACTCCTTATATCCCTGGCAGACACGATGCTCACGACGACCACTCCCCCCATCATCAAGCCCTGCCCCACAGGCCCGCAGGCTATACCACACTCCTCCCTCCTAAAACCATGATTATTAAATGATCACCATCATAATAAGCATAAGTAGCACGAAATACCACGGTATAAAGCAGACAAGGTACAAAAAAGAAGCAGCACAGTATAAAAGCACACCACATCATATAATGTGTCGATGCGAGCGAGTGGAGCTGCAACGGCCAGGTTCCGAAGACTGAGCCGCACCATTAACCCACAAAACCTCGACCGCGTTACCGATATGAAGCAGCAAGGCGAGAAGCGCAGCAGCACTACGCAGCGAAAACGCCCCCAGGCGGCTCATGCATACATGGCCCTCGGCGAGGTCGTGGCGACCTCCCGAGCAAACCTCCCCCGGCACCATCAAACCGCCTCCGGCCGACAAGGCGGCACATCTCCCCCAGCCAGACCTGAAGCGGATAAACATTCCGAGGTCGGAAGCCCGCTGTCTGGAAGCCGTGGCGCCAGCGCCAGACTCGATTGACCTTGGGTGGGGGCGCTGAACAGCGCCGCTGGCTGGATGCAACCAATGCTCCACAACAACCCACGCACCACAATCAGTTGAGATGCCAACGCATGTCCAAACGGCCTTGAGCGAAAACAGAGAGCTGCGCCCCAGGCGCCAGGCCCGTCTGACCTTGCCGAAACCAGATGTGGGGGTAACGCTAAACAGCGCATCAGCCCTGGCTCCGAGTCGATCTCCGAGACCCACACGGCAGTTAGACGGTAGCAACTCCATTCAAACCACACTTTAACCACAGGCTCGTCATAAATCAATAAGAACATCATTTGAACCATTGCAAACTCATTTTTCTGTACAGCGCGTTCTTTCGACAAAATCCCTGCACATGACGAAGCAACTACCCGTGGCCTGGGCAACTGGAGGCTAATAAAACCTCTTTATTCGCCACCACCGCTCCCAAAGCCTCCACATCACATTGACCATACTGCAAAACCCATCGATTGATCTCCGCCAAACCCACTCTCACACAGGAACTGTTGGCATTTATTTCAACAACGTTAAACCGCATCACGAGAGCAAGGAAAAACAAATATGCAATGAACAGCAACCCATAACCCACATCACGAGTCCGTCTCTTGGTTGTTGACTCGACGTTGTGACCCGTGACTTCCTTGAACGCGACGGGCTCGCCGCAACTCGTCGTCGAAGCTGCCCAAACAACACAGGCGCGCATTGCCTCATGAACGCCGCCGAAGCGCGAGAACTCATCGCGAGAGCTGGCACGGCTCCCGCTGCTCCCGAACCGCACATCACCGTTGCAGGCAGCAACGAACGGCCGCTTCCGTTGCATCGATGCGGCTCCCGCCGCCAGAACCTCGCCCTCGGGTCTCGACGAAAGCATCGAAGAGAGCACCGGCACACCTGGAGGTACGAACTGGAGATCCAGCCCGAGGTGCGCCAGCCAGTCCCGACCCAAAAGGACGGGCCCCTCCCCTCGCACCACAAACACCGTGAGTAGGGCGCTTCGACCCCGGTAGAGCACCGAGACGTCGTGCGCCGCAAGCGGCGCAATCGCTTCGCCGGTGTACGTGCGCGATGAGAGGGCAGCACGAGTGGACTCAACTCGACACCCGATCAGTGTCCCGCTCACTCCGACCTCCCCTGGCATCAGCCCTGTCACTATCGGACCAACTGAAACCAGGCTCAACATGGGCAGCATCAGTGCCCCGGTCACCTCAACCTCCCCTGCCATTGATCTTGTCACCTCCGGACCAATTGGAAGCAGGTCTAACACCGGCAGCATCTCCCGCTCCGGGTCGCTGGAATCTCCGTGCCCAGGCTGCAAAACTCGACCCGGGGCGTTACCGTGCACGCCATGCACCGAACACCATACCGGCAGTAGGTCTTGACCCGGGACGGAAGGACCGCTTCGCACACCGCCATCTATGACTGTAATGATTGCGATGACTCTCGGCACACACACCGTAGACGTCCTCGAGTGCTCAGACCGCCGTCCGAGTGATTGCATTGCAACGCTCGCCCACGACCCGCGCCGCAGACCGTGCGCGCGGCCGTGCGCGCCTGGCACATCGCGCTGACCTCCGGATCATCTGCTGCGCACCGACCATCGAGACCCCGGACATTCCTCAGAGCCTGCGCGACGTCCAACGCCGCGCCCGTGCCGAAGTGCGTGTCCTCGTTCTTTAGCCGTGGCCTTGCAGAAATCATTCCCCCGATTTGTCGTGCCTCAATAAAACGAACACTGAGCGCGGCCGTTGCCCACTCGACGTGGCCGAAGTCGACTCCGACGAAGGCGGGCACGCGTCCGCGCGCCGTGCCCCGACTCCCTGTCATGCCTGAGCTGGCCGCGCTGGCGAGCCTCCTGGCTCCGGAGCCTGTGCGCGCGGCGAGCGAACCTGCGACACGCTCTTCGCGATGCGTACCCCTCCGGAACCTCGAACCGCGCGAGGTGCGCTGAGTTACTCGCTGCCACTCCGAACCCAGCCAACTGCACACGCCGATCCGAACATCCTTGTCGAAAACGGGCATAAGTCCGTATTCCACCATCCTCGTCAGCCAACTGTAGTGTCGTGGTAGGGGCGCTGATAAGGCAGACACGAGCGGGAGAACAGTCGAGCCCGGCTGTGGTGTACAAGCGCGAGCGCACTTTGCCTGCGGCTCTCCTTTATTACGTACTCAACACACACTCACGAGCCGTGGCACTACGCACCCACTACAGCGCCTCAGGCGGCGCGCACTCCTTATATCCCTGGCAGACACGATGCTCACGACGACCACTCCCCCCATCATCAAGCCCTGCCCCACAGGCCCGCAGGCTATACCACAAAATATATATATATATATATATATATATATATATATATATATATATATATATTTTTTTAATTTTACAATGCAGAAACCGAAACAAATATGATGAAATCAATAATAAGGTAAAGGCATGTTTCTTAAAAGTTTCCGAGTAAATGTCATCAGTTCACTCGGCAAAGAACGATCAAGCCGCAGACGCGCGTATTATGATCGCTATGTCGTGTCTTGGTGGTATAGTTAGCAGCAGATCCGTTTGTCGGCGTCGATAAAAAAATTTTTTGGGGGTTTCTTGGAATGATCCGTGTTTTGGAAATTAATTAGTGTATGATTTGGAGTAATGAGGAAGAACAAACAATATAATTAAAATAGTGGGAGGGATAAAAACGAAGAGAACGATCAGGTGATTGTTACCATGGTGACATTTTATAACATTGTGGCGCGTCACAGTTCTCTTCAGATCGTGTGAAGCGATCGCCAAGGGTGGTCGTGTGCGTTGAGCTGCACAACATTTCTTTGTTTGTTGGACGTCATCTTCGTGGATACGGACACTTCCTTCGGTGATTTTGATTTGAATCGTTTGTAATCATTGTATATTTCTATGTCCCTGTTTTAATTGTGGCAGCATCGATTAATTATACAAACGGTAAGTCTGTATAATCGGAAAGATCATACAGACGGTAAGTACATAAGATTATACAGACGATTATACAGACGGTCGATGTTCACCTCATCCTTGTTCTGTGATGCAGACTCGACTTAGGTTCGTTCATCTTTCAAGGTTACCCCTTTGAGCCGCGAGCACAATCACACGGGCCTAGTCGTGCTCATCGATTGTGTAATCTATCTATAATTCCAGCAATCTGTGTGTCTGTCTGTCTGTCTGTCTGTCTGTTTGTCTGCGACCGCCGTTTCTCGACGACCGCCGCTCCGATCTGATTGAAAATTGCCAGGAATATTGCCGGGGCCCCGCAGATGTGCCTTTTCGAGGTTTGATGTCAATCGGATGAGTGATTCCCAAGTTACGGCCATTTATCTGTCGACCAATGACAAGACACTGTGCTATGACATCACGAATGACGTCACAATTAATGTTTTTTTTAATTTTTTTTTTTTTTTTTGCACGATTGACGGTCCAATCTGATTGAAACTTGACAGGAATATTGCTGGGGACCCGATGATGTGCCTTTTCAAGGTTTGATATTAATCGGACGAGCGGTTCCCAAGTTACGGCCATTTATCTGTCGACCAATGACAAGACACTGTGCTTTGACATCACGAATGACGTCACAATTAATGTTTTTTTTTTTGTTTTTTTTTACACGATTGACGGTCCAATCTGATTGAAACTTGACAGGAATATTGCTGGGGACCCGCTCATGTGCCTTTTCGAGGTTTGATATTAATCGGATGAGCGGTTCCCAAGTTACGGCCATTTATCTGTCGACCAATGACAAGACACTGTGCTATGACATCACGAATGATGTCACAATTAATGGTTATTTATTTATTCATTTTATTTATTTATTTATTTTTGCATGATTGACGGTCCGATCTGATTGAAACTTGACAGGAATATTGCCGGGGCCCCGCGGATGTGCCTTTTCAAGGTTTGATATTAATCGGACGAGCGGTTCCCAAGTTACGGCCATTTATCTGTCGACCAATGACAAGACACTGTGCTATGACGTCACGAATGATGTCACAATTAACGGTTATTTATTTATTCTTTTTTTTTTTTTTTTTTTTGCACGATTGACGGTCTGATCTGATTGAAACTTGCCAGGAATATTGCCGGGGCCCCGCAGATGTGCCTTTTCGAGGTTTGATGTCAATCGGATGAGCGGTTCCCAAGTCACGGCCATTTATCTGTCGACCAATGACAAGGCACTGTTCTATGACATCATGAATGACGTCACAATTAATGTTCTTTTTTAAATTTTTTTTTTTTTTTGCACGATTGACGGTCCAATCTGATTGAAACTTGACAGGAATATTGCTGGGGACCCGCGGATGTGCCTTTTCAAGGTTTGATATTAATTGGACGAGCGGTTCCCAAGTTACGGCCATTTATCTGTCGACCAATGACAGGACACGGGGCTATGACATCACGAATGACATCACAATTAATGTTTTTATTTATTTATTTTTTATTATTTCTTTTTCATGATTGAAACTTGCCAGGAATATTGCTGGGGACCCGCTGATGTGCCTTTTCGAGGTTTGAGAGAGAGAGAGAGAGGCTGCACATACTGGCACTCACCTACGGGCACGCACCTACGGGCCCGCCCCTACGGCCCCGCCCCTACGGCCCCGCCCCTACGGGTCCGTACTCGTCTATCTATAATTCCAGCAATCTGTGTGTGTCTGTCTGTCTGTCTGTTTGTCTGCGACCGCCGTTTCTCGACGACCGCTGGTCCGATCTGATTGAAACTTGCCAGGAATATTGCCGGGGCCCCGCAGATGTGCCTTTTCGAGGTTTGATGTCAATTGGACGAGCGGTTCCCAAGTTACGGCCATTTATCTGTCGACCAATGACAAGACACTGTGCTATGACATCACGAATGACGTCACAATTAATGTTTTTTTAATTATTATTATTATTTTTTTTGCACGATTGATGGTCCGATCTGATTGAAACTTGACAGGAATATTGTTGGGGACCCGATGATGTGCCTTTTCAAGGTTTGATATTAATCGGACGAGCGGTTCCCAAGTTACGGCCATTTATCTGTCGACCAATGACAAGACACGGTGCTATGACGTCACAATTAATGTTTATTTATTTATTTATTTTTTGTTATATTTTTTTTTCACGATTGACAGTCTGATCTGATTGAAACTTGCCAGGAATATTGCTGGGGACCTGAGGATGTGCCTTTTCAAGGTTTGATATTAATCGGATATGTGGTTCCCAAGTTACGGCCGTTTATTTGCCAACCAATGACAGGAGACGATGCTATGACGTCACTATTGACGTCACAATTATTATTATTATTTTTTTTGCACTTATGGGCCCGCATGTACGGGCCTGCACTGGTCTATCTAATTCCAGCAATCTCTGTGTCTGTCTGTCTGTGACCGCTGTTTCTCGACATCCACTGGTCCGATCTATTTGAAACTTGCCAGGTATATTGCTGGGGACCTGTGTATGTGCCTTTTCAAGGTTTGATATTAATCGGACAAGTGGTTCCCAAGTTATGGCCATTTATTGCCAAACCAATGACAGGACACGATGCTATTACGTCACAATTTTTTTTTTTGCACGTCCGGCCACGCACTAGTCATAATATAATGGGCGTAAGCCTGGAACTTCGAACACACTTTTCTCCGAGCATATTCTGTTCATACTTCCGAAATCTTCAGACCGGGCGTAGTGGCGTGTGCCTGTAATCCGGATACTCAGAGGCTTGGGTTGGAGGATCGCTTGAGGACGGGAGCTCTGCGCTGGGCCGCGCTATGAGAGGGTGTAGGGCAGCCCGGAATCATGGCGAAACCTAATCCTTATCCCTGTGTCATAAGAGGCGACTAGGGTTGCGTCAGGAAGGGCATCCGGCGTAAAACCTGTGCCAAATCGGTATGCGGATCATAACGGATGATCCGCTGTGGCGACCCCTAACGGGAGCAGCCGAAAGACGAACAACGACTACCGAAATCTTCACATTATCTGTTCCATGTATTTACGCAGGTGATAGCGGATTCAAAAAATCGAATATAGATAGAATTTTCAAAGAGGGAATCGATGACGTCACAATCAGCAACATTCGGCGGCAAACCGACGGCCGGGTCCCAGACGACGTGCTTTACTTAACTAAGTCCATGAGTTCAGGACGTTTGTTCAACTCGGCATTTACGACTTTTCTCCTGCCATGTTGTTAATCTGTTGATGGAGGTAATATAGAAACGATGAATGCGTCAAATAGTTTGTGTTACTCATCCGGCACTACGCGTCAAGGCCAACAATCTAAAGCGACCGGTCTCAAACGTTACCATGGGTACCCGACACGCCACCAATATGAACTGAGCTGTTGAATGCGGCGCAAAACATCAAAAGAAATTACCGTAACCGAGCATTGTGATCCGTCCTGTTCCCCATACCCGTCATAGACGGGTATCTGCTGGTTGGGTTAATGAGTGAATGTTGAATCATTAATTATATTGATACGTTTGGCCCTAGTTGGTGTTATCCTGCTCGGCATCCCCTTCTAAACACACCTTGAGGTGAAGAATCGGTCACCATGTTCAAAGCCCCGTTCTGTTGTGTTGTTTTGGTTGTTTTGTTATTATCTGAAAATGTCTAAATTATAACTCGTGCAAAATTCCGGAGACGTCGAGCAATGTTGTCCTCTTCTTCCTATGGACCAAGCTGTTCAACTTTTGTTGTTCTCGGAGTTTTGTTCTCCGAGGTCTCTTTTCAGGATCATCACCGAACCCCGGACCGCCTCCAATTGTAGTTAGTTTGTGGTAACCGGGGATGGTTTTCAAAATCTCCGTACGAGGTTCTTGTTCATTATTCCTGTTGCTCCAATTATCACCGGTGATGCAATTTTGAAGTTCTTCAGCTTCCAAGATCTGTTGATCTCATCTTTTGAGGTCCTGCTGTTTGGTCATTTTCTTGATTTCTGCATTGTTTGGACCAAAATTGCTGTGTACTGAAACCTCAACGAACAATGCTGTTTTTTCCTTTTTGTTCCTGAGAATGATGTCCGGTCACAAAGCTTTATTACCTTTGCCAGAGAGGGAATTCCATTTGGGTCCGTTTGTCTCTGTCTGTCTGTTTGTCCGTAACCGCCAGTTGGATTGAGACGATATTTTCAGCATTGGTGCGAATATTCATGTCGAATGTTTTAATTATAATTACGGCGTTATAGGTTACATGGTGTGGCAGCCATGTTGGAAAAACGGAAAAAAAAAACTTTGGACCTCTGTTTCTTTGAAACCGCACCAATGAAAAAAAATTGAAACTTGGCACATGGCAAGAACTCTTCATCGGGAATGCGAGTGATTTTTTTTTTTAAATGACATCATAGGTGCCCTCATTATGACGTCATAATTGCCTATGTAGAACGCCACATCCAATCAGTATGAAATCACACAGTCTGTGAAACGCCGGGATGAGTTTATAGCTGGGTGTAGATTTGAACCCTGACTGGACAGCTTGGAGGAGAGCGTGCATACCTCTAGGAGTCTCGGCCATTCTGCTCGCCCAGAATAGACAAGTGTGAAAAAAATGAAATTGGCATTAACCGCATTGTTTTTTTTTGTTTTGTTTTTTCCAGGAAACATGGGAACAAAGGATAAGAGAATAACTCGAGGCAAAGGAGGAAATCTTTCCATTTGGAAACGAATAAGGAACTTCTTCCAGAAATCCAAGCAAAAGAAAGCGCCTCAGACCTGCGATGATTCAAGCGATTGCGAATTGTGAGTAAATTGCTGCGTACTCGTACCTTTACATGAGTATTGAAACGAAGAAAAGATGATGCAGAGGTAACACATTTACATTTGGATCATATGGTCCGGGTTTGATTCCCGACCCGACTACAAACTCTGAGTGGAGCAGGATGTTTGATCACAGAGTCAGCCATCCCTTTGATGGAAAGTAAGCCGGTTGTCCAACCTGTCAGCATCAGTCGGCTGGACGTTAAAGATATCACGGTATGTTTTTGTGAAGAGGAGGCGAGTTATCGCTGGTACTCCTAAACAAATTACAAATTGCCTTCGGTTGGATTCAGCTCATAAAAGACTTGGGCCACAAGCATTCCCTGGCTGACCTGACGATGTGAGGATAATAATTGGTGTTGTAGTACTATTATATCTGTCAAGGCTTCAATGGTGGGATAAGTCATGCCTGCATCGTAGGAAGATATTTTACATGTGGTTTGAACTTCGGACACATGTAACCATCCCTTCACCTCCTCATTGGCCCAATGTCATTCCTGTTAAAGGACATTGAAATGTTTTTTTTTATTTTTTTTTTAAGTTAAACGCCTAAATGCAGGTTGCACGAAGTAGTGACTGCGAATGAAGGTGATGTAATAACAGCACGACGAAGTCACCCTCTGAAATTTTCGAAAACAACCCAAACCTTTTCACGGCTCAAATGCCAATGCTGTAAGGTAGCTTACAGTCATGAACATGACATTTTCAGAGGAAGTGGGAAGAACATTCCGGTCAGATTGTCAACAGTAACTATAGTCTTAAACAGTGCTACGAGGCAGTCTATATGATCAAAGCAGATACATTAGCACAACAAGAATCTGTACACGTGTGATGTCCGCGCTGGTCTCTTCATGTATTCAAGAGATAAGATAAAAAAATATTATGGATAACCCCACCCTCATCTCCCAGTGTAATTGGTTCGCTGCACTAATGTATTGATTCGATTTGGTGTTGATAGAGCACAGGTGTGATGGGCCAAATGGCTTCCTCCCTTGTCCGAGTTTCTTGTAATATGTGGTCGCGTATCACGTAATATTGTGCTCTGTGAACAGATTGGAGCAAGAAAACCAGTCTCTGCAGGAGAGAGTTAAACATTTGGAACGGGAGAAGAAAAATCTCGTCGTGCAGGTGAGCAGTTCTTTGCTGTGGATTGTTATATGTGTACACCACCCAGTAACCATGACTACATCCTTTCTTATTACTATTTTGTTGATATTAATTATTTCCCCACGTCAACTTCAACTTTGAACTCAAATTTCCTCCAATTGCACCTACAAGTACAGTTGTCTTGTATAGAATTGGACTAAAAATGCCATCCTGGTGTAGTATCCACACGGGCCATTTGCAGCTCTAAGTCACACTTTCCCTTGCACGTGTGTGTAAAACCAGCTCGCCTTTCTACATAAGGGTTGTGGATTTGAAAGATCCCGTGGCATCACTTGAAAAGTCTAGGGTCGAGGCCATGGTGTTCTATTCTAGTACTCTTGCTAAATTCCAAGAGAAATAGACTCATAGCGTTTGTTTTCAAACGTAATTAAGTCACACTCAAATGTTTTCTTACAAGGAACTTCAATGCAGGAAGGAGGCGTTTAGGCCCATCAGAGCCTGCGCTAGAATTGCCAGCATGTGGTTTTGTTACCTCCACCACCGAATGTGGAAGGAGGTTATGTTTTCACCCTGTCTGTCTGTATTTTTGTCTGTCTGTCTGTTTGTGTACAGGATATCTCAAAAAGTTGTGGATGGTCCTGGATGAAATTTGTTGGGCAGGCTTGGTGTGTGACAAGAACGAACTGATTAGATTTTGGTGAAGATCCGGATCCGGATCCGACTAGCAGAATTTTTAAAGTGGTTCTTCACCATTGAGAGATATGGCTAAACTGATATATATATATATATATATATATATATATATATATATATATATATATATATATATATATATATATATATATACATATATATATAGCACGATATCTCAGAAAAGTTGTGGACGGATTGGGACGAAACTTGGTAAACAGGTTGGGTGTGTCGCAAGGACAGATTGATTCAATTTTGGTGAAGATCTGAATCCGGATCTGGATCCGAGAAATTTTTTTTTTTTAAGTGATTTTTCACCATTGAGAGATCGGGCCAAATACGATATATTGCCTGATATTTCAAAAATGTATTGGGGCCCGCCTGATATGTTCTCGTGGATCAGGCATTAGTGGCGGAGGTATGCGCTCTACCGAGTGCCCTTCTAGTTTTTGTCTGTGTTCTATCCTTTGTAAATGCTGAGCTCAAACAAGGAAACAGCACATATCATTTGTAATCTTTGTTTTGAACCACTGATCTCCAAGATTCAGAGCGGACCTACTGACGAACTTTTATGCCACTGAGTCTGTTTATTTGAACAATCATGCTTGAGGGAAGATCAAGGAAGTAAATAAAATAAAAGGAAGTAAATATATAACAAATGAAATACTGTGGCCATTAGCTTTGCTGAAAACCATTTTTATACAGCCAACCATTTAATTTGCATCTTCATAATCAATTTTGTTGATTGTCTTAACTCCCTCCCACCTCTCTGCCCCCCCCCCCTTTTCAACCTCTTGACTTTTTATTTATTAGCACAAAGAAGCTTGTGAGAGCCTCCATACTCATCAGAAGTTCGCCGAGGAAGTTTCAGAACAAACTGAGAAGGCGATTGAGGTTGAAAAATGCCGAGACCATCAGTTACTCCTTGCTCACGAGCGCATAAAGGAGCACGCCTTGGAGTATGAGGCGGCACAAATAAAGATCCGCTTACTCGTTTCTCAAGTAAGTTCTTCAGCAAAACAACATATTTATTACCTCAGAATTCACTGTCTTTAACTTAAAACCTAAATTACTCGAGTTCATGGAACACCTTACCCCAGTCTTGAGAAAAAAAGGACATGGGAAGGGTCTGCGAGCAGAAAATTTGATTGCTACAGATGATGTAAAATGCCATAATATTTTCTCCAATTACTGCAAAATTTAATGTTTTTGAAAGTACCAGGAAGGCAATATGTGTTCTTCAATGTTCTTATATAATTTAATTGAAATAAAATAAAGGTATTAAAGGTTGTAGAAAAAGAAAAAAAACAATATTTTTTTCCAGAAGTTTTCCACCGTTGGTGCACTGTCTTTTACACCACCTTATTTAACACGATACATTAGTTTTTTGTGCCTGTTATTTGTCCTTTAGGACGTCTCTAAAACATTAGGTTCCCGTTTTGAAATACAGTAATTTTCAGTTTTGTTTTACTGCCAGATAGGCAGATTCAGATAGGCACTCTGCCAAATTCAGAGCCAAAGTACTGCTAAAACTGCAGGTTCATGTTCCAATTTGTGTTCTACATTGTTCAAAATATAACATTTGATTGAAATTGAGTAGTTCTTTGATCCTAAACTGACGTTTGTATAGCGAAAGAAAGATAGAGTAAACCAATTGCTTAGCCCTGCCTTTTGCTTCGCATGAGCGGGGCAACATTAACATTACAAACTAGAACGGGCACTCAGGAGAGCGCATACCTCCCACCAGGCTGAACAGGTTACGTTTTGTATATCCCAATGATCGGCCGGATCTGATATCTCAAAACGTTGTGGAAGGGTTATGACAAAACCTGGTGGATTTGTTGGGTAGGTGACAATAACAAGCCTGGCAGAGGTTTGTGCTCTACCGAATGTCGTTATAGTTTACTTTGGGCTGTCAAAGTTTTGTTTCAATGGTGGTTCAGGTTATTTAGTATGCTTCAGGATATTCTCTCCCTATCAATCTCTCTTTTTCAAAGTTGAGTTTTATTCATCACTTTTTTTTTCACCTCATCTTGTTTTCTTCATTTCTCAGTTGGACAGCAGATGTGCGCAGAATCAGGCCAATGATTTGTTGCTGGAGATTGCGAAACAACAAATTCAGCATCTGTTCAAAACCGTGGAGATCCAAAACATGAAGGTGGATATTCAAGAGAATGTGAACTGCTCATTCAAAACTCAGGTGAGTCTTTCAGAGAAACAAGATGCCTTTCACTGGAAAAAAAAAACAACTGATTAAACATCTTTATCTATAGCCAGACACTTGTAAGAAGCAAAGCTCAAGAGATGTTTGATATATTGTGGTAAAGTAATTGATTACAGAAGATCATCTGTTGAGATTGCACACTTCAAACCTGGGATATACTCATCGATATCCATGTCCGTGGAACTTGTCGAAAGAGAAGAGGGAGGAGGGAGCGAAGAGAGTTGGGGGAATGAGGAGGGGGTGAGGAAGCAGGGGAGAGCGAGGAAGGGGCAGAGAGCCACACCAGTATTTGTGCCTTTATTTAATATTCGCACATGTTTTACAACTAAAATGCGATAAGCTCGACAATCTCTTCATCTGAGCCAAATTTCAGAATTCAAACTGTGGAATTGATTCTACGAGCAGTTCTGACTGCTAAAAAAAAAAGTGTTCACTTGTCCAATTCGTACATTATTTAACACCCCTCTCTCTCTCCTCGACCTCTGGAGAGTTGTATTGTGGTGGAGGGGGTTTGGGAGGTGGTTGGCAGTGTGAAGGGAGGGGAAGGAAAGGCAGCATCGAGGAAAGGAAGAGGTGTCAAACAATGTGCGAATTGGACAAATAAACACTTGCTTAGTAGTTTGGACTGCTGCTAAAGTCAATTCCACAGTTTAAATTTTGAAATTTGGCTCAGGTTAAGAAATTCTCGAGCTTAGCAAGAGTGCTGAAATTAAATAAAGACACAAATGCTGGCGTCTGTATAAGCATTGCGATGTATCCAGCAATTCGTATGTATGAAGATCAGCGATTCGTAGGTAGGAAGCTTCATCGTAAAGAAACCAACCTGTTCCAAGGCAAGGCATTTTTGAGCTGAGCGGACAAAATTGCGGATTAAGACCCCGAGCTGAGTGAGCTGAATGCAGTCTAATAAAAGGTAAACCTGTTTCTTGTTTTACCATAAAAATGAGATACCCAGTATTCATCCCCACATCGTCTTCAAAAGGGGTGTTTAACTTGACCCAAATACTTGGTATTCATTCATGCACTCCCTAGGAGTTCCCTTAACATGCACGCAAAGTTCTGGGCTACTAGATTTCATGGTTTTGGAGTTATGGAGGAGCCATACACACTGACGGATGGACTGACTGACTGACTGACACACATTGACATTTATTATTATAGACGAGCAAATACAACCCCTCGCTTCGCTGATGGGAATATTATGATGGGGAGGGGAGGGTAAGTGAGGATTGGTGGGGGAAGGGGAAAAGAGTGAGGAAGAGGAGGGGGGGTGGGAGCGAGGCCTCACCACACGTCACGATACACTCTGGGAGGGGGAGGGAGCGAGGAGGATGGGGGAGAGAAGGGGGTAGCGGGGAGGGGAAGGAGGTGCTCCGGACATGTGTTTGATAGGGGGACTTGAGGGGGGGGATGAATTTATGCTGGCATTAGTTTAGGACTGAACGAAATTGGATACATTAAAACAGCACGTTCAAACATGTCATCCTAAACAATGCGCGGACACTGCCCAGAGACATCTTTGGGGGGTTTGGGAGGAGATAAGCATGAGGAAAGGGGAAGAGAAGGAAGGGCATTTTCCTTTAATCCTCGAAAAAGCCGCACCAGTGTTCGTACCTCAATGTAATTTCCACACACACAGGAGAATCCACACACAATTTAGATAAGCTGGAGAATCTCTTAACCTGAGATGAATTGTGGAATTGATCCAAGCAGCAGTTTGAACTGCTGAAAAAAAAAAGCCTTCATTTGTCCAATTTGCACATTCTTTAACACCCCTTCCTCTTATCGACCGCCAGATAATTGTATGGTGGTGAAAGGGGATTGGGAGGGGACAGCGTGGGGGAGGGGAAGGGAAGGCAGTGGAAGGGGAATGGAGACAGCATAAGGGAAGGAAGTGTGGGGGTAGAGGGAGGGAAGGCAGTATAAGTGGAGGGTAGGCAGCCGACCAGGGCATTACCAATGGTACAACGTGCCCAAACAGCAACATTATGTTTTTAACCGCCATGTTCTATATAAAACAAGGTGAGAGCATTGAAAAATTAAAACCCTTGCTATCTACCTTTCAAAGGCCTGCCTGCATGCATTTAAAGGCTTGCCTGCATGCATTCCCCCTCCCCCACCCCCCCTTATGTGTTCTTCCAACCTCGCATCCAGGCATGTACAAACCCCACCCTGTCCGACATCCGTGTGTGCTGCCTATGTTCGTCTTCGTTTTCAGCCACTGTTGACTTAATGCATTACACAAACTATAAGTGTATTTGCATTTATATTTTATCATGGTAGCAGATCGTTATGTTATCTAAATATGACCTTTCCTGGGAAAGTCACATTTCCAACCTCGCCTCAAAAGCCAGTCGCCGACTGGGAATCCTCCGTCGTGCTAAGTCCTTCCTCGGCCCTCTAGAGCTCCTGACCACTTACAAAGCTTTTGTCCATAGCCTGATGGAGTACTGCTCTCCCCTCTGGGCTGGTGCTCCTGCCTCCCACCTTTCTCGGCTTCACGCTGTCGAAACCAGGGCATTTAAGATCATCGGCATCTCCCGCAATGAAGCTGAGTCTTTGGGCCTCTCACTCAATCACCGCAGGTTGGTCGGTGGTCTTTCTGTCTTCTACCGACTCCTCTCCAGCCTTGCCCCCCCTGCTCTCTCTGCGATTTGTCCCCACCACATTTCCACAGGGCACTCAAGGTCCGCCAACAACCCCCTTCTGGTAAAACTACCAAAATCACGAATCACTGCTCATCTTCACTCTTTCATTCCTCTTTTTTCCCGCCTTTGGAATAAACTTCCTCACTCTATTCTTTCCCATTCTTCCCTCCAGGCTTTCAAAACAGCTGTTCACCACCACCTCTTATCTTCCCCCATCCAAATCCTCGATCTTTCCTACCCCCGATAATCCACCCAAGCCCACTTCCTTCAATTCTCCTGCTTTCCTTCCTGAAAGTCCCTCTAATGTCCATCTTCTCTTCGCCATGTTCCCCGTCCCATCCCCATCCCTCTCCCTTCCACAGTTCACCTAATGTGTCTGTTCCCCACTGTTTTGTCCCTTCCACTCCCGCCCCTCTTGTCTCATGCCTCCTTGCTGTGAGTTGTGTGTTAGCTCTCATACGAGCCTCGACCAAGGTATACAAAAAAAAACAAAAAAAAAAAAAACCTTATGTTTGGTGCAAACCCAACACAGAATATCACCCAAAGAACACCATCCCTACTGTGAAGCATGGTGGTGGCAGCATTATGTTATGGGGATGTTTCTCATCAACAGCGACTGGGGCACTTGTCAGGCTCGAAGGGAAAATGGATGGAGCACGATACAGAGAAATCCGAGAGGAAAACCTGCTGCCCTCTACAAGAAAGCTGAAATTGGGATGGAAGTTCAGCTTTCAGCATCACAATGGCCTGAAGCACACTGCCAAAGCTATACTGGAGTGGCTAAGGAACAAAAATAGAGATGTTCTTGAGTGGCCCAGTCAGAACCCCTGTCTAAATCCAATTTAAAACCTGTGGCATGACTTGAATATTGCTGCCCATCCATCCCAAGGGTTCACCTGAGAGATGGAACGCCCTGGCGTACTTCCCTTTTTGGACGTCTTTGTTGAGAAATCGGCTGACGCTTATAAAACCACAGTCTACCGTAATCTACTTTTACCAGACAGTATACGAAGTGGGACTCTTACAGTTCCTCAAGATACAAGATTGGATTGATTGGTAACTTGGTCAATAAATCAAGAAAGATCTGCTCTACAGATAAAGTCCATGCTGAAATTGAGACCATCAAGACTAATCTTCTTGATAATGGGTATCCTGAACAGATCAATATATATATATATATATATATATATATATATATATATATATATATATATATATATATATATATATATATTTTTTTTTTTTTTTTTTGTATATCTACATATATTATTATTTTAAAATTTTATATATATATATATATATACATATATATATATATATATATATATATATATATATATATATATATATATATATATATATCGTTTTTTATATACTCTATATCTTCTTCTTCTTCTTTCGGCTGCTCCCGTTAGGGGTCGCCACAGCAGATCATCCGTATGATCCGCATAATGATTTGGCACATGTTTTACGCCGGATGCCCTTCCTGATGCAACCCTGGTCGCCTCTTACGACACAGGGATATGGTACACCTATTTTAACCGGGGTATACACCGGCCCAGTACACTGGTTCTCATTTCGCCGACCTCAGAAGGATGACAGGCTGAGTCAACCCCCTGGTGTATTAATTCAGTGGCCCAACGGGGCTTGAACTCAGGACCTTTTGGATCCCAAGCTGCTGCCCTAACCACTGCGCCAACTCACCAGGCTTTTTATATACTATATATATGTACACAAATTCCTGAACCCACTAAGAATCCTAGAATCGGACCTGGTAAATGTCCAGTATATCTACGTCTCCCTTGGAAAAGCAAAATGTCTCAACTGTTTGAAAACCAGATCAAACAGACAGTGTCTCATTCTTACAATGCTGTTCAACCACAAGTGATTTTCTCCACCCACCGGTTGCTTCCGTCAGTCAAAAATATGTTCTGCCCGCCTTTCATTCAAGTAAGATTACTTACGAATTTCAATGTCAGTGTGATGCTAGGTATGTGGGCCGCACATCTTTGAGATTGAAGGATCGCATTGAACAACACGTCCCTTTGATTGGTTGACTGGCCCCGTCTGATCCCCAGAGACAACCAACTCAGGCTTGTAATAATGTACACAGGACGACGACTATTCCCTCTGCCTCTGCAATTGGTTTCCATTTACTGAATAATTAATCCTCATTGTGCAGAGCAATATCGTATTGGCTGGTTTAAAATCCTGCGTAGAGGACAGGGTTCGCTCACCTTCGTGCAATGGAGGCTACATTCATCAGGCAACAAATCCCATTCTTTGTGGACAGAATCTGTCCGAACATTTTTCTATTCTGACTATGATGGCTTGACTGTGTGACAACTGTACCACAGTAAACATTGAGTCATCATGAAAACCACCACTCCCCGTCCCTCCAACGAGCCCTCAGCTAATTAGCATGAGGTTTCTGCCAGTACTTTGGTGATTCATCTCCACCTAATCATTATTCACGATGCTCTATAGTTCCACCAATCAGGTAATCCCGTCCTTTCTTTCTCTCAACCAATCCACTTTGAGGACATTACATTGTAACTTTATAATCGAGAGTTTGGTGCTTCTTCTTAATCTTTGCGGTTTTATCCTGAGGAGTGCAAGTCGAAAAGCTTTGATAATGTCCATTTTATTGAAATGCATATTATATATATATATATATATATATATATATATATATATATATATATATATATATATATATATATATATATATATATATATATATATGTCGTACAAAATTGCTTGGGGCCCAATGAATAGAATTTTTATGCACCTCTTGATTTGTATTTTGAATTTGTTTGTTAGCACTGTTAAGAGTAGTTTCTCCTGTTTTTGCATGAAGGATTGAACACAAACTTCAGGGCTGGAGACATAGTGATCGTTCGTCATTAATTCATGTTATGAGATGGTGCTCAACGTCCTTTGTAAAGAAGGAAGATTAAGAAAACTAAAAATATTAACAAATAGAATATTAAGACAAGTAAAAAGTCCCATAATTGATGTTGAATTCAAAGTTGTTGAAGAGAGCCCATCATTAGGTTCACTGGAAAGGTAGATTTGGGTTCCATCAACATATTAGTGAAAGTTGTGGATGTATGTGGAGCAAAAAAAAAGAAGTTAACCAAGGCAAAGATATCTGGAGAATCCTGACAGAGATATGATGTGTGTGATGAACCATCAAATTTTAAATCTAATTTAAAAAAGTGCAGTTTGTGAATCTGCTTTGTTGTATATTATGGACAACTGTGTCAAACACAGCGCTGTTGAGACTTTATCTCCTTGTACCCCATAATGATTGATCATCTTCACTTCCTCTTTTGCAATCCTGTTTTCTTTGCTCATCAGGTGTTTGACTTGAATAAGTATATTCAGCTTTGTGAAGAACAAAACCAACAGCTGAGGAACAAAATGTTGGAACAATCCAGGAAGCTGGACACATTAGAAAAACCGTACAGACCGCCTAATCACCTGAAGAGGCAGTTGGGACAACACGCCCCCATCATAATTCCCGGCCGTGTGAGTACTTTTTGAAATCGAGACATTAAAAATTTATATATATATATATATATATATATATATATATATTTCTATTGGGTAATTTAATAACACATACCACAACTGCACTGACAAATGGCAAATTGTTTTAATGTTTGTTTTGGTGAGACATAATAAGTTGTTGCAAAAATTTTTAAACCTTGAAGTCCTTTTAAAATATTGAAATTTGGCCTATTCTAGGCTAGTTAATGCACTACACCGCCTGGTTTTGGCTTAATGGTTAAGGTGGCTGGCTTGAGATCTTAGGGTCTTGAGTTTGAGCCCTTGTCATTTTGTTGAAATTCTAGGCCGGTTAAAGCAACCAGGTGAGTTGATTCAGCCTGTCATCCTGTCCGAAGTCGGAAAAATGAGTACCAGCTTACTGGTAACAGGGGCACTGCATCAGCGGCACAGCCGCGCTTCTAGAAATGATTCAACCAGTAGCCACAGGCTGCGTATAAAACAACAACAATGCACTGCCTGTCAATTATTTTATTTCTCTACCATATTGGATTGTGATGGGTGTATGATTTTTTGATTTTTTATATATATATATATATATATATATATATATATATATATATATATATATATATATATATATATTTTTTTTTTTTTATTTTTTTTTACAAGAGCTGAGCTGTGTGCTGAACAGTCAATATCAGGGTAATGAATGTTAATTTTTAACAAAAAAGAAAATGGGAAAAATAGAACATCTTAAAGCACAACCAAAGAATTTCTGCATTTGGTTCAATAGGTTCACCTCTCCATTCGTTAAAATTTTGAAGCTTTTCCATCCGTAGGATGATGCACTCAAATTTTGAGAGCAACATAATTCCTTGGAGAAAATGTCTGTGCCTCCACATCTGAAGGCATTATTTATTTATTTATTTTTGTTCCCACTACAACCATCTGAAAGTTGTTGTAGATGCTTATTTTCTTCGTTACCTTTGCCACCGAAGGTGGACTGACATAAGTTATGTTTTCACCCCTATCTGGGAGCATGATATCTAAAATTTTTATGGATGGATTCAGATGACATTTTGTGGACAGGTTGGGTGTGTGACGAGGATCAATTGAATCTATTTTGGTGACTATCCAGATCCGGATCCAGATACAATAGTTTTTATATATTTGTTAAAGTTATTCTTCACCAATCAGAGGTGGGGTCAAAAACAATATTTAGCACAATATCTCAAAAACTTATGGATGGATTCGGACAAAATTTGGTGGACAGCTTTGGTGTGTTATGAGGACGAATTAATTCTATTTTGATGAATATCCAGATCCGGATCCAGATGCAATAATTTCCCACACAACGTCAAATGGGGCCTGTGCACACTCGCGCACACAATTTAGGTAAATTCTGTGAATTGTCCATTAAATTTGTTGCTCTTACTGACATTGTAGCACATGTTCTGTTTCTCTAGTATTTGGTTAATTGGCATGTTCACTCCAACCACCAAATCTGAGCCACAACTTATTCCATGACTTGGGGTGTGGTTACCCTTTTTTGTTGTTTGGGGGGGGGGCATGGTCATCTGAATGTGCTGTGTGTGTGTTCACCACCTCTAGCATATGATTATTTCTAATAATAAAACATTGAACAACCTTATTGGTGAATTAAATATCCAAACTTCCAACGCTGAGTTTAAATATGTTAAATGATCTGTGTAGTTCTGATTCTGTAAAATACTGTTATTGCTTTTACTGTCCTTTGTTTTTTGATATGTTCTTTTCAGGAAGAAGAAAGATTGTATCGGTTGCTGTAAAAGTGCCGCAAGGCCCTTCGACATGAGGAGGAGGTGGGAAAAAAAACTACAACTGCCACTTTATAACTGCTGGCAGTGATGACCGGGTACCCAGACGTCCACCTTTGATACAACGTAAGACTTTCTGTAGATGATAGTTGCAAAGTTTTGCTTAGATAGGATAAGTGGTTCCAGAGAAAACATTATTTAATAGTGATACAAATACAGCCCTGCTTCGATACAGCTCGGGACTGACATGTTACGAATCGGGTAGCACAAAGTGTTCAACCTATGTATTCCGTATACAGTCAGCCCTTTTACCTGGGGACATTGGCGGTATCAATTGAATTGCTATTCCTGTACCCTCAAACACATGCAGGTGCAGCCAAGTGAGCTTTTTGGGAAAAAAACATCTAAAACTTCTCAGATTCAAATAATTAAATAATTCTGGCTGCCAACCCGTGTGTCCGATCAGGTTGAAATTTTAAACCTACGTTTCACATGTCGGCTAGATAATAATTTTGAAGTTTCACATATATTCACACCGGTTCCAGAGTAAATATTACTTAATATTTCCCCTTCAATCGAACATGGCTGCCAAACCATGGGGCCGATTGAGTTCAAATTTAAACCCTTCATTCCACATGACTGTTCCATCATAAAACTGAAGATTCACATTTATTGATGCAGTAGTTCCAGTGTAAACATTAATTAATATTTTCCCTTCAATCCAATATGGCTACCAAACGATGTCGTACATCAAAAGGGGGGGGGGAGAGAACTTTTTGTTCGTCATGGAGAGGCGGTCATACATGTGGAGTTTCACCTCGATCTGTTCAGCCGTTTCAGAGAAGAAGACTTTTAAAGTTATTAATTTTCAATCCAATATGGCTGCCATACCATGTGACCTATTACAACATAAATTTAAATTCTCTATCTAATGGGGAAGTGGATTATGCTTGTTAACTTTCGTGTTGATCGGACAATGTGCGTTTTTCTATCCAAGATGGCCTCCAAACCATGTGACTTGTGACATCATAATTTTTACGTATATGCAGGCATGGGGGTAGATTATAGTTGCCAAGTTTCACTTTGATAGGTTATGTGGTTCCAGAGAAAACATTATTTAATAGAATTCTTGAATCCAACATGGCTGCCAAACCATGAAGAAATTAACAAATTTGTAAAAGGATGTCTTGGGGAATGTGGGTGTAAAGTTTCGCCTCAATCTGTTCAGCCGTTCTGGAGAAGAAGATGTTTTTAATTATTCTTTTCAAAACAAGATGGCTGCCGAACCAAGTCACATGATGTCATAATTTTTTCTCTGGTGATTTGTTGTGTAGATGACGCTCAAGAAATTTCAGATTTTTCCCATGCAGCGTTCTACTTGACGAATTTTCACCAGTATACCGCTTCACCGATGGCGTCACAAAAAATCACCCGTGTTCCCTATGGGGAGCTTTTTAAAATGTATGAAGCAAAATTTTTTTCCATTGCACGGTTTCAGAGATACAGATGTCTAAAGTTTATCGTTTTTTTTCAAGATGGCGCCCGTACCACGTGACCGATGACGTCATAATTATCAATGACGTATGCTATCAAAAAAGATACATACTATGGTGAAAATTTCGTGTCTATCAAACTTACCGTTCCTGAAAAAAATGATTTTTAATGCGAAAGAACCCGCAAATTGCTGGCGGAAAAAGAATAAGAAATAAACAGAAGAAAAACAATAGGTTACCCAGTCCATTAGACTGGGTACCCTAATAAACAGAAGAAAAACAATAGGTTACCCAGTCCATTTGACTGGGTACCCTAATAATAAGACACCGCAGAAAACCTTTTATCAGCAAATTGTGATTCTAAGTGTGCATGCATTCCCCACTCCTACTCCATCCCCTCTATGTGACTCGTGATCGAGCCAGATCAGTGGAAAAGGAGTTCTAACCATATTTAAGTTTATCATGACAGAGAACAAGCCTTTGTGTTGGAGAAGTTATGCTTCAAAGTATAGCAATGTTATACTTATTGTGTTTGCAAGTGATTTTGTTTAACACCATAACAATGTCACCTTGTGGCTGGCAAGCAACTGTGATTTGTTGTGTTTTTTTTTATATGTGTCCGGTATATTGCGAGAGAGTGCAAATTGACAGTAAACCAGGGAACGAGATTGCTAGTTTTGGATAATCGAATAATATATGGAGCAAATATATTGAGGAAATTTGAATGTCTGGTTACAAATCAAGACCAATTGTTTAGGATCATCAGTGAGGTGTTAAAATGGAGATTTTCAATGGGGTTAATGTTATGGTACATTAATTTATTATTTTTGCATATGGCTTGAGAAATAGCAAGTCATAAATCTAAGTCAAAGTTTTACAGCCAAAAAACAGAATCAGTTGTGGCTTCATCGATTTATTTAATCCTCAAGGGAAAGGTTTCACAATTAAATTTGCATTGGGGTTAACTACATTGCCTATATAAAGTCTACACCTCATTTCAAATTTTTCACCTTTTGTTGCCTTATAGCCTGGAATTAAATTGCATCAAATCAGACTTTTTCCACCTTTATTTACACATTGTAACCCACAGCTTCCAAGTGAAAAACAAATTTCAGAAAATTTATTAAAAATGTAAAACTATAATATTGTTACGGAAATGGCCCTTATTGGACTACTAAATATAGGATAAGCTCAGATCCCCCATTAAATGCATGTTTAGCTAGGTTGTATGGTAAAATGGACGTTACATGTGTGTCGGGAGGTGTAAGAAGCTGTTTTATTGTTTGTGCGGTGGTGGTGGAATGAGAGCTCCCTCTTCTTCCTCCCCCCATCCCGGACGAGGCCCCGCCCATTCGGCTGAGAGGGTGTGGCCAAAAAGAGGAAGTGAAGCTAAGGGGAGGAGTTTGTCGGCTTAGTAAAGGGGGAGGAGCCAGTGGCTCGCAGCGAGCGAACGAAGACCTCGTGAAAAGGTTCAGTTTGGCAGAAGTACAAAACTGCAGTCGGTTTAGAGGCGTGCTCGGGGTCGAAGCGAGCGAACGAAAGAGAAACTGGAAAGAAAAGGGGTTTAGTTTTGGGGTGAACCGTCGCTGAGGAAGGCGTGCTTGTGGCTTCGAAGCGAGCGAACGAAGGTTTCGTAAAAAAAAGGTTCAGTGTGTGGAAACAGTCGCTCTCGAGGCGTGCTCATGTTTTCGAAGCGAGCGAACGAAGGAGGCACAGTGTTGGATCTGCCGGGAGAGACGCTGAACCTGCCTGCACATCGAGTCTGCATCTTTGGCAGTAATGGAGGCTGCCTGCACATCGAGTCTGCCTTTTTGGGGTAGTGGGAGAGGTGGTCTGCACGTCAAGTCTGCGATCTACTCTTATGAGGAGGTGATTCTGCCGTGAGAGAGACGGCAGCCGGCTTTGAGAGGCGAGCGTGGAAAAGGAAAGAAAAGGTGATTCGACAGAGAGAGAAATTGAGAGGACGGAGTTGGGAAGTCGGGCTTCGAGGCGGGAAGGCAAGAGAGGAGACGACGGAGCCTCTAACGGTCCCTGCTCACACCAACGGCTCGACACGTTTGCTGATCCGCTTGCCGGAGCCCGGCACCTTGATTTGGGCCTTGTCTGGTGAACAGGCCAGGCCTGCATTTATATGCTGGACCTTGAGAGAAATCAGCTGAGGCCCATCGTTGACCTTACGTAGGGTCAGAGCGCGTGGAGACCACGTACGGTGCGGAAAAGGAAGAGTACGGCGCCGCCATCTTGCCACGCGGCGCGTTCGAGCTGGGAGCTTGAATCCGTGGACATCCGCTTGTCACGAGCGACATTCGTGCTTTTTGACACTTTCCTCTCGTCCATGAGACATCACCAAGTACTCTGTCTTGCATGCATGCTGTCTGTCTCTCTGTCTTGTTTGCACGTTGTTTAAGGCATATCTCGGTAGCAACCCCCTCGAAACCTGTAGTCCATAGTTCTCTAGTTAAGAATTGGTTAAAGATTGTTAATAAAAACATTGTAGTGAATGGTTTGCTTGTGTCGTGTTCCCCGATGTTCCCCAATAAATCTGGTTGGTTCGTATGAAGTTGCCGCTATGGATTAATTTGTGTCGCGTCGAGGAACGCCCGCTTACGAACGCCATCCTACACGGACCACGCTACGACGGTTTCCGCGTTGGAAACCGTCGAGAACGCAAGGAGGGAAACAACAAGGAAGTGCCTCTGAATGCATGGATTTTTCTTCCACCTGAATGCCCCGCGCTTGGTGTGAAGGAAAGGGGTGGGGCAGCTCGCTCCCGATTGGTGGATGCACGGCATGAGGCGGTCGGGAATGAGGAACGCCCCTTTTCGGGAAGCTTCTCGAAGGGAGGTGGAGCCAGAAGAGGGGTGGGTCGAAGGTCGGAGCCTCGCTTTATAAAGGGCGGACGCGCACGAGGCTCGCAGGCTCTCGTTCTTGGTCTCGTGGCGCTGGTCACCCCTTGGGGCTTCGCTCTGCCTCTCTTCTTGGTCCATGCTCTCGCCCTGTGATCCATTACGCTTCTTCTTGGTTCATGCTCGAGGCTCACCTCTTCTCTCTTCTCTTTTGGTTCCTGCGCTCGTGGCCCTGTGAGCGGCCAGTTGGTGGAGACACGGTTGGAAGGCGCAGCAGAGCCGGCTTTGTGGTGGACCTGCGCGTCCGGACGAGGGGTGCCGGAGAGGGTTCGCCGGCCGAGTGGGAGGCCCGGAACCAGGCGCGACCACACTGACGGTCGTGGGAAAGGGACTTGACGATCACTAAACAGGGGGCAGGTAACCTGCACGGTCTCGTGGGCCTTTTCGGTCATCCACAGCCCACGACCATAAAGGTCTATGGACCCCGTCTACCCCCTTGCCTGTGAGGGGGGTTTTCTTTTGTTTTGGTGTGCATGCTGTGGCGCCGTGTCCCCTTAGTTAAAACCTGTGTAATTGACTGTGCTTGTAAATAATAATTATAGTCGGTCGTATTGCTTTTGCATTCTATTTGTTGCTTGTATATTGCATGACTGCCCTTGCTTGTGTTGTGCTGTATAGTGAATAAATGTCCTTGTGTGCAATGTACCCCGTTCGTCGTGTCCTATTTCCCTTTTGAAAAGCCATCTTGCATCGTTGAATGAGTAGTGGGTTTTGAATGCCCGGTAAAGAGAATGGGATCCGTCGAGGTCGGCGATAACACTGCTCGGTTATGACTGTAGTACAAAACGGACCGCCTAAGCGGTTCGTGTCCCAGGCCGACCTGCGGTGCAGCCCCTCGGTAGGTTACCCACGCGGGTACTTAGGTATATCGACATTCGGCGATTCACCCTATTTCGCACGGGTAGAATGCGGACTGGGCTGTGGTGAGGTTAAACCCCCACCCGTGACTGGTTCCTGGCGGTAGTTCCAGGAGGGTCACGACTGAATTGTCCATCCGGTGGGCGACGCGGTTACGATTGGAGTTACGCGGCTGATCGCACGCCGGCGGGCGCGAATTCGTAACAATATAATATAGTTATGGATTTCAGAATCCGGTCTGATGAATGTATCCACACATCCAGGCCCTCAGACAGTTATTTCCTTAAATGCATGTTCAGATTAGCCCCATCCCTATGTCTAATGGGATCTTAAATGTGATACGTTGAGAAGGGTGAAGAATAGATCCCCTCTCTTATGGGTAGCTTTTTTCTTTACGACAGACACATTTATGCACATATTTATTTCGCGAGTGCTAACGCCCGCCTTATTTTTCCTCAGCAACGTTTATGCACATATTTATTTCGTGAGCGCTGAGGCCTGCCCTTTTTCGAGCACACGGGTTGTCATGGTAACAGTGCGCAAGTGGGGCGGGTGAGCTTGGTGGGACTCTGCAAGCTGAGACGGGCCGCATATATAAAAAGAATTGCAGAGGTCTGTTGAAGGAGAAAGAAAGCAAGAGATGAAGGGGAAGTAAGCCAGAAAGGAAGCGCGAGCGAGTGAGCGTGTTGGTGTCTGACCAGCGCCAACAACAAGACAATTCACCAGTCAGTTCGTTCTTTCCGGTGCTTGAGCAGGCGAGCGTGTAGTGCGCGTGTGGGTGTGAGCAGCACCGACAACGAGTGAGGCATGGGTTTGTCACAACGAGTGGGGCGCGGGTCAGTCACCAACGCACCGCGTGGGTCACTGGATGTTACCAGTTTCGTGAAGTGTGAAGAGCTGCCCATGTCGCAGCACCAGGGTCTAAACTCGCGACAGACTATCTCGGTGCTCCCCAGACATCAACTGGCATTCAAGGCTGTTGGCGAGTGGGTGCTGGCGATGGACAAGACATGCACACACACATTTCAGGACGTTTCCACCTCACGGATGACTTCCCTCTGGTGAGCAAGACGACTCTTCTCCCTTCCTGAATGATCTGCTGGGTACCCTTGTCTGTGTTTAGTTGTAAGTAAGTCAACCCCCGATAAGCATCTTCTCTCCATCTCTTTCCTGTCATTTTGATTGATTTTGCCTGATTAACTATATTAATTTTGATTGCTTTGCAATTTATTCATTTATTTACCTCAGGATATAAAAAGTTATTTTTATTTATTTATTTTCTTATTAATAAATTATTTATTGACTTCCAACCTGTCCGTGCTTGTCCTTTCCTTCCATTGGTCTGGCATTGTCCGAACCAAGATAGACTGGGAGGTAATTACCACAGATTTGACCAAAAATAGTTGGCACGCACCAGCGGTTAAAACGCTCGGGCGCCCTAATTAAGATCGAATCAAGATAAGATTGGTGCTTTGCTGAGGGCGCGCTCCCCGCTCAGGTAGCCACGTGACCTCCAGTTAAATGGAATAGATGGTGGACACTGGAACTCGTGGTTGACTGGGTGGCGTTCGAAGTTCTAAAACAACAACCCACCGTACCACAACGTTAATTGTGAGCGGTGGCCCCAGGTCCGGCTCTTCCGGATTAATCCCCGGACAACTGGGGATTAATCCCCCCCGAGTCATAAGCTGGTGTCTCGGAACCCGTGGCTGCAGATATATATATATATATATATATATATATATATATATATATATATATATATATATATATATATATATATATATATATATATATATATATCTTCTTCTTCTTTCGGCTGCTCCCGTTAGGGGTCGCCACATCGAATCATCCGTATGATCCGCATAGTGATTTGGCACAGGTTTTACGCCGGATGCCCTTCCTGACGCAACCCTGGTCGCCTCTTACGACACAGGGATATGGTACACCTATTTTAACCGGGGTATACACCGGCCCATTACACTGGTACTCATTTCGCCGACCTCAGAAGGATGACAGGCTGAGTCAACCCCCTGGTGTATTAATTCAGTGGCCCAACGGGGCTTGAACTCAGGACCTTTTGGATCCCAAGCCGCTGCCCAAACCACTGCGCCAACACCAGGCTGTATATATGTATATATATATATATATATATATATATATATATATATATATATATATATATATATATATATATATATATATATATATATATATATATATATATGTATATGTATATATGTATATATGTATATATATATATGTATATATATATATGTATATGTATATATATGTATATGTATATATATATGTATATATATATATATATATATATATATATATATATATATATATATATGTATATGTATATATATATATGTATATATATATATGTATATATATATATATGTATATATATATATATATATATATATATGTATATATATATATGTATATATATATATATATATATATGTATATATATATATATATGTATATATATATATGTATATATATATATATGTATATATATATATATATATATGTATATATATATGTATATATATATATATATATATGTATATATATATATATGTATATATATATATATATATATATATATGTATATATATATATATATATGTATATATGTATATATGTATATATGTATATATATATATATATATATATATATATATATATATATATATATATATAAAATATACATATGAACATGAAATCTTATATTTATATTCTGTACTGGCAGGAGTACCTGGCGTTGCCCGGTTCTGTTACATTCTGTTGGTATTTTGAAGAAATCAATTTGTTTGTGTTTTTTCTAATATGTTTGTGGGTGTGAAAGCACTTCCCAACACCCACGAAGGATTGGGGTTGGGGATTATTTCATATTACCTTTTACATCGCTGCAAAGGCTTCGGCGCACTATTGAGCGATAATTTTTTTTTCCGAAAACACTTCCCGACACTCACTGATGAAACTCTGAGAGTTTGACGAAGATCCGTTCAGTCATCTTGAGAAAAATGATGCCACACACACAGAAGGTAACACCCTCCTTATCCCAAAATCTGAAGAAACCAAACTACCTTTTAAATAACAGCCAATAACCTGTCTACAAACAACATCCAAACTTTTAACAGGAATCATCACAAAAACTATGTATCACCACCTAACACACCAAGGAGGCTTAGAGGTGAAACAGAAGGGATGTAAGAGAGGATGTTATGGAAGAATAGACCACTTACTACGAAACAAGAAGAACCAAATTGTCCACAGCCTGGGCAGACTCTAAAAAAGCTTTTGATCATGTCTCACATTCATTGATGATAAGATGCATATAAATACACAAGATAAATCCCCAAATCATTCTGACTTAGAAAGCCATGGATCTATGGAATACCAAAATAATGCTGCAGCACTCGGAAGGAAGACCAAAATACCAGGTGTGAGGATATGATGTGGGATCTTTCATGGAGACGGTCTTTCCCCCCTCCTGTTTTGCTTGGCTCTGGATCCACTAAGTAACCTCATTAATAAGGAAGGACACGGATACACCCTAACAACCAATAAAAGAACGTCCAAAGAAACAAGAAAGGTGTTGCATCTCCTGCACATGGATGATTTAATACTCTGCACTGAATGACAGAAAATTGTCAGAAATTAAATTCGTGAAACAGTACTCTGACAATATCCAAATGGAATTTGGCCTAGATAAGTGTGCCAAGTGCACATTCATGCAAGGTAGACCAACAAAAACGGACAATATAAAAAACGACCTCGATACAACAATACAGGAGCTAAGACAACGAAGCATCTCACAAATACCTTGGAGTGGAAGAGGTCCACCAAATATGTCATAAAAAAGGCGCAAAACAATGATCAATCAATACCTGCATATAATGAGGCTGATCCTGAAAACATACCTCTCCCCAAGGAACAAAATCAAAGCTATAAACCAACTCGCAGTACCAGCGTTCTAATACAGCTGCACAATAGTAAACAGGCCAGAAGCATAAACCAGAATAACAGATATCAAAACAAGAAAACTCCTCACCATCCACAAAATGGTCTACAAAAATCGATGCATCCTGAGAATGTACCTGCCAAGGAAAGAAGAAGGTGGTGGCCTGATGGAACTCAAGTGCACAGAGTGATGACGGTCGGATTAGCAGAGTACATGAAAAGTTCAACAGAATACTGAATACAATTTGTACACAAGCATGAACACAACAAGCCAAAAAAGGTATCTCTCTTTCACCTTGCAAAAAACTTCCCAAAACAGGTGCGAATGGAAGATGTCATGCACCAAACCAAAACAGAAACAAATACAGCCCCAACGATCGCAAAAAACACGTCATAAAAATACAAGATGAAATACCAACAGATATATAGTGATAACTGGGAGACAGAAAAAAACATCAGGGAAATATAAAAAAAAAAGTTGGATAGATTAGCTATCGACAAATAAAGATCACTGTAATAGATAAGAAGAAGTCAGCTCAATTGTGATGGAGAACAAAGCATTATAAATGCCAAAGACCAGGGACACTTGACATTATAAATGCCCAAGACCAGGGACACTTGACCCAAGACCAGGGATACTTGACTTGAATGACTTTTTTAAAAATGGCAGAATTGAGCCAATCAGAGTGTAGGTGTAGGTTTTTCAAGGTAGAAAAAGTAAGCACGATGTAAAAGCCACCTCCAATCAGGATGTAAAAAACTCATGTCAGAACAACTGCACACACAAATGCACAAACAAGCTATGTAGAGTAATCCATTGGCCCATCTGCAGAAATTAAAATATTCCAGTTCCACAAAACTCATGGAAACATGAACCAAAAGCAATCATTGAAGACAAGGACATAATGATCACGTACGACCTGATGATCCCATCCAGCATGAACATAGAAAACAAACTACTCGACTAGTCATGATACTCAGATACAAAAAGGAAAAGAAGGCATTGCTCATTGAGGTTTCAGTACCCAGTTAAAACGTATAGGGAGGGATGGCGATTGTCAATACGACCGCTCTGAAGATATCTTTTTGACCGCATAGTAGTAATAACCAACATGGTGACCGTATGTTTTTTGTTTTTTTCCAATTTGAAATTGTTTGTGGAGTCAGGTGAACTATCCAACCAATGGGTGAAACAGAATGTTACAAACTACCACACACGCACACACGGTCAAACAAGTGTGTTGTTATTTAGATAATGCAAGGGGCAGTCCTGGAGCATGGGATCCAGGAGTAAGATCGAGAGGAGGTCGAAGATTAAGGGGCAGGGGAAGCAGTAAGCATACATGCAGCTATATGTAAAGCTAATGGGGTTTCAAGTTGTATTTGCTGAGGGATAAATTATAAGCAGAGGTCTTGTTTCCACTCCAGGAATTTAGTGTGGCTTCACCTTGATTAATGTGCAAAATTTTGGTCACCACATCTGAGGAATGACATGGCTGCCATCGAGAGGGTTCAGCGTAGGGCTGCTATATTGATTCCTGTGTTGTACTAAATTATGAGGAGCGGCTGAAGGAGATAGGACTTTATGCATCAGAAAGGAGTTCATGACATGGGTATCTGTGATACTGTGGACGTTATTTGGAATGAAGCATTTCGAAAAAATAAGTGCAGACATTTTTGTTTGTTTTCTCTTTTTCCAACAGTATGGACAGTGATAAGACCAGCTGCCACAGCCTGAGAGTATAACGAAGAGGGAAGACTGTAATCGGGTAAGTTTTTCAGCAGAACACTCCAAATATGAGTTAATGCATGGGAATGGTCTCCCTGGAAGGGTTTTGGTAACAAAAACAGGAGACCTGCTTAAATTTCAAATGTTTAGGAATAGAAACTAGGGATGGTTGGGTATATATGTATTGGCAGGAATGGGAGGTGGTTTGGGTATGGATGGGGAGTTGTATACGTGTAGAAATTGCAATGTTTGTGAAAGGACATTCGGCCAGGGTCCTGAGAAGCTTCAGGTCCAGTGATCCTATTTTTATTATTTTTCTGTATGGTTGTCATGAGTTTATTTGCATTTAAATTCTTTTTCTCGGCTACTGTTGACACAGTTTGATTGATTGACACAAACTTTTCAACATAGTATGCGTCGACTCATGTAGAATTTTGTGGTGATAATTATGATGTCATAGTGATGCGGCTGCCATGTTGGAAAATGGAAAACCTTGGAACTGAAATCTCCGAAACCGTTCCATGGACAAAATTGAAACATGGTGTATTGTCAAGCACTCCGCATGGGGAATAAGTGTTGTTCACCATGACGTCATTGGTGCCTTCATTTTTACATCATCATTTGACAAGTACAATGCTTTATCTGATCCGTATGAAAATTATTGAGGGTTATCTGGGGATAAATGCCTGGTGTTGACTTAATGGTAAGGGTGGTGGGCATGAGATCCTGGGGTCCTGAGTTCAAATCCCACTCTGCTGTTGAATTAATACAAGGTGGGTTTGACTCAGCCTGACATCCTTCCGAGGTCGGCAAAATGAGTACCAGCTTACTGGGATGATTAAGCCATTTGAGTATCCTGTGTCGGAGTGGCGACCCGTCCAGGATTGTGCCCAGTAGCCCAGGAGACTGCTTAGGTCGCACCAACGCTCTGTTCAGAGTATGGTCCCAATGGTTGGATCTGGGGATAAATTGGTTAACAGAAAAAAAAAACAAATTGATGACCTCGAAGATCACTTGGTTCACAACAGGCGTATTTTTTTTTTTCAAAAACAACCTTTCAATATATTCTCTGAAAGGGCTGAATAGATCAGGGCGAAACTTCACATACATGTTCACCAAGCCTTGGGAATGCCAGGTTGTCCACGAATAATTGGTGGGTCACACCATTTGGCAGCCATCTTGGATTGACGGATTATATTAAAAAATATATTCTCTTAAACCGCTTGATCGATTGTCGCCAAAATTTACAAGTATTTTCCCTTCACCAAGGGGAATGCATGTTTAAAATTTCAACGTGATCGGTCAAATGGTCTGGCAGCCAGCAGTTTTTAATTATTTGATGAAGAAGAAACCATTTATCTTCTCCAACCGTGTGACGATATGTCTATTAATTACATCCTGTTTAAACTCAGTGGCATCCTCTTTATTAATTACATATGATTTGAATTGTTCCTTTTGACCCCTTTGACCTTTAAAGACCTCAAAGACCCTTAGGACCAAAAATACCCTGAAGACAAACGGCATTGTCTCAAAGCGGGGCAACTTGGAGTGGCCCATCTATTTCGTATTAATATTGTTTTGTAATCTATATAACAATACGCTTGTTCATGCACGTTTCTGAAACAATCCTTCCCCCCTCACACTGCCTTCCCCTCCCTTCCCCACACGCTGCCTTTCTCTCCCTTCCCCACACACTACCTTCCCATCCCTTCCACTCATGCTGCCTTCCCATCCCTTCCCCACATGCTGCCTTCCCATCCCTTCCGCTCATGCTGCCTTTCCATCCCTTCCCCTCACCCTGCCTTCCCTTCCCTCCACTCATGCTGCCTTCCGATCCCTTCCCCTCACACTGCCTTCCCCACCCTTCCCCACACGCTGCCTTTCTCTCCCTTCCCCACACGCTGCCTTTCTCTCCCTTCCCCCACACACTGCCTTCCCATCCCTTCCACTCATGCTGCCTTCCCATCCCTTCCCCACATGCTGCCTTCCCATCCCTTCCGCTCATGCTGCCTTTCCATCCCTTCCCCTCACCCTGCCTTCCCTTCCCTCCACTCATGCTGCCTTCCGATCCCTTCCCCACATGCTGCCTTCCCATCCCTTCCGCTCATGCTGCCTTTCCATCCCTTCCCCTCACCCTGCCTTCCCTTCCCTCCACTCATGCTGCCTTCCGATCCCTTCCCCTCATGCTGTCTTCCCATCCCTTCTCATCATGCTGTCTTCCCATCCCTTCTCATCATGCTGCCTTCCCATCCCTTCCCCTCATGCTGCCTTCCCATCCCTTCCCCTCATGCTGCCTGCCCATCCCTTCCCCTTATACTGCCTTCCCATCCCTTCCCCTCATGCTGCCTTCCTATCACTTCCCCTCATGCTGTCTTCCCATCCTTTCCCCTCACCCTGCCTTCCCTTCCCTCCCCTCATGCTGCCCTCTTGCCAAACCTCCTCCATCACCATAAAATTCTCTGGAGGTTGAGGAGAGGAAGGACTGTCAAAGAACGTGTGAATTGTACAAATTAAACGGTTTTGTTTTTTTGTTTTTTTTAGCAGTCGGAACTGCGGCTTGGATCAATTAAGTTTTCATGAAGCATTGAATTGCCAGATCATGGCAGGAGAGCCAAGAGGTAGGCAAGCTTGCACAAAGCTGTCTTGCCTGGGTTTGAATCCCGACCCAGCTCGAAACTGTCATGCCGGTGTTTCACAGGCTGGGAGATTCATCAATGTGTGTGCCATCTCTCAGATAGATGTCAAACTGGGCATCACATCTGCTGGAATCCCCCATCTTCCCTCCCCTCTCTCTCCCACCCTCCTCCCTCCCCCACTGTGAAGAAGACTGTTAAGAACTGTTGGTTTAGTTTTAAATTTAAAACTGCTTCCCCAGAGTGTAGCATGTACGAATCAGAATCGGAGTGAGCCGAATGGGGAGGTGCAAGGGTCGCTGCATGTGTGAGCATGCATACATGTGGGCAGGCCTTTTCCAGGTAGATAGCATGGGTTTTAAATGCTCCTGCCAAATTTTATATAGAACCCAGTGGTTAAAAAGAAAATGTTGCTGTTTGGGCTCCTTTTATCGCGCTTACCTTCCCTGCCCATCATGCCGCCTTACCTTCCCCTCACGCTGCCTTTCCTTCCCCTCCCCTCATGCTGCCTTCCCTACCCCTCCCCTCATGCTGCCTTCCATTCACTTCACGCTGCCTTCCCCCCCTCCCCTCATGTTTACCTCCTCCAAAACCCCCTCCCCTCTCCATCCCCCCTCCCAATGGACATCTCTGCATGGTCTCTGTGCTCTGTATTAACATGCTGTTTTCACGTACCCCATTTCATTCAATTCTGTTCTATCCCCCACCCCGCCCCACCATCTCCACAAGCCTCCCTGCCAAACGCAAGTCCAAAACCCCCTCCCCCATGCTTACTTCATCCCAAACTCCTTTTCCTTCCCCCTTCTCTCTCCTCCATCCTCGCTCCCACCCCCACTCCCACTCCCAGAGTGCAGTGATGTTTGGTGAAGCATTGCACTCCCCCAGCTTACCTCGCTCTCCCCCCTTTCCTAGCTCCTCTCCCATTCCTCATCCCCTCTGAGCTCCCTCACCCCTCCTCGCTCCCTTCTCCTTACTCCCCTCCTCCCTCCATCCTCTCACTCCTCTCCCTCTTCCCCTCCTGCCACACCCCTACCCCTCTGTTTAGAGGACTATTAAGGACTAACGGTTTAATTTTGAATTTAAAACTGCTTCTCCAGAGTGCAGCAAGTACGAATCCGATTTGCAGTGTGCCGACCGGAGGGATGCAAAGGTTGCTGCATGTATTGTTGCAGGCCGGGTATCGGCTGCGAGTATGACCGCAAGGTGGAGCAGTAGGGTCGACTCCACCAAACACCCGCAATCTAGATCGTACCTGTCGAAAAACTCTGAGAGGTACGGGTCCCTTACCGGACCGTGAATCGTCAATAATTCCACCACGTGGTACATGGGTTATTTGCCAATCTTCAAATTACCTAGAGTTCCACGTGGCGAGCTACCGAGTATTCACACCCTCGACGGCACCCGTACGAATCGAGATGTTAGTGTGCCCGACCCGTGTGCAATCCGAGCGGATGGTTGCCGAAGTGCCGTCGGTCTAAATGTCCCTTTACAGCGGCAACAGCCTTTGTAATTCACCAACACACGCTATGCTAAGCCAATGGAAGAAACACAGCAATGAACTGATACATTTAACAAATGTATTTATTTATAATGGGGGAAAGGTGGGAGCACGCAAGAAGCAGAGTTATCCGACTAAAGAGATGCACGTATGTACAGCAAAGAGCACTTAAACAATTCCTACTTACAGACGGGCCCACCGACAGACACACACACACACACACACACACACACACACACACACACACACACACACACACACACACACACACACACACACACACACACACACAGATACTCAGAAGGACGTGGACCTGTCCACCTCGTGTGGTTTGGCTGACACGAGCAGACAAACCAGGTGCCAGCGAGCCACGAGCAGAATTCAGAGTTCCCTTCAGCGCTCATCCCGGCAACGAAAACTCTCCTTTGTATCCCAAACTGTCGAGAAGGCAGGGGGTTTCAGTGCCACTTCTCTAAGTCTTTGAGTTGAACGTCAAATCGAGGGCTGATAACTCCACACTTGTTCAACCTGCCCTTCGGATTGATCACAACCTTGCCTGCTCGATGGTCATCAACTATCTCAAAATCTTTCTCGTTCACCGACAGAGAGACAGCGCGCAACCAACTTGCGGTTTTTTTGGAGGAAGGATCTCTTGGTCCGAATGCGCCGCGCCCTTATTCACCCCTCCCCTGGTGGGGGGGGGCTCCACCCTCTCCGCTCTCCCTCACTGGACGGTTTTGGTGCGCAGAATTGCTCGTCACCCTGTCATTGGCCAAAACGGGCGGCAAGTCCGTCGATTGGCCCGGGGGCGTGGTGACATCACGCGGACCGCCTTTCTCATCGTCGCGGGGTCTCATTGGCTGAGCGGTGGCCACCTCACCCGTAGCACGCTGATTGGTCAAGGGCGCCGCGAGGCTCCTCCTTGAACTCCGCCCACCATGGCGTGGGCCAGAGCGAGGTGAAGGTGAGGGTGATGCTGGCGTTGTTGGAGTTGGTGTTGGTGGTGTAAAAATAAAAGAAAACCCTGACTATCAAAATAACTCACAGCGCGTGTTCATTTATTTACCCATTAAACAAGGGACAGGGAGCTATCTATCCACATTTACTTATCTGTGATACTGTGGACGTTATTTGGAATGAAGCATTTCGAAAAAATAAGTGCAGACATTTTTGTTTGTTTTCTCTTTTTCCAACAGTATGGACAGTGATAAGACCAGCTGCCACAGCCTGAGAGTATAACGAAGAGGGAAGACTGTAATCGGGTAAGTTTTTCAGCAGAACACTCCAAATATGAGTTAATGCATGGGAATGGTCTCCCTGGAAGGGTTTTGGTAACAAAAACAGGAGACCTGCTTAAATTTCAAATGTTTAGGAATAGAAACTAGGGATGGTTGGGTATATATGTATTGGCAGGAATGGGAGGTGGTTTGGGTATGGATGGGGGAGTTGTATACGTGTAGAAATTGCAATGTTTGTGAAAGGACATTCGGCCAGGGTCCTGAGAAGCTTCAGGTCCAGTGATCCTATTTTTATTATTTTTCTGTATGGTTGTCATGAGTTTATTTGCATTGAAATTCTTTTTCTCGGCTACTGTTGACACAGTTTGATTGATTGACACAAAATTTTCAACATAGTATGCGTCGACTCATGTAGAATTTTGTGGTGATAATTATGATGTCATAGTGATGCGGCTGCCATGTTGGAAAATGGAAAACCTTGGAACTGAAATCTCCGAAACCGTTCCATGGACAAAATTGAAACGTGGTGTATTGTCAAGCACTCCGCATGGGGAATAAGTGTTGTTCACCATGACGTCATTGGTGCCTTCATTTTTACATCATCATTTGACAAGTACAATGCTTTATCTGATCAGTATGAAAATTATTGAGGGTTATCTGGGGATAAATGCCTGGTGTTGACTTAATGGTAAGGGTGGCGAGCACAAGATCCTGGGGTCCTGAGTTCAAATCCCACTCGGCTGTTGAATTAATACAAGGTGGGTTTGACTCAGCCTGACATCCTTCCGAGGTCGGCAAAATGAGTACCAGCTTACTGGGATGATTAAGCCATTTGAGTATCCTGTGTCGGAGTGGCGACCCGTCCAGGATTGTGCCCAGTAGCCCAGGAGACTGCTTAGGTCGCACCAACGCTCTGTTCAGAGTATGGTCCCAATGGTTGGATCTGGGGATAAATTGGTGAACAGAAAAAAAAACCAAATTGATGACCTCGAAGATCACTTGGTTCACCACAGGCGTATTTTTTTTTCTTTCAAAAACAACCTTTCAATATAGTCTCTGAAAGGGCTGAATAGATCAGGGCGAAACTTCACATACATGTTCCCCAAGCCTTGGGAATGCCAGGTTGTCCACGAATAATTGGTGGGTCACACCGTTTGGCAGCCATCTTGGATTGACGGATAATATTAAAAAATATATTCTCTTAAACCGCTTGATCGATTGTCGCCAAAATTTACAAGTATTTTCCCTTCACCAAGGGGAATGCATGTTTAAAATTTCAACGTGATCGGTCAAATGGTCTGGCAGCCAGCAGTTTTTAATTATTTGAAGAAGAAGAAACCATTTATCTTCTCCAACCGTGTGACGATATGTCTATTAATTACATCCTGTTTAAACTCAGTGGCATCCTCTTTATTAATTACATATGATTTGAATTGTTCCTTTTGACCCCTTTGACCTTTAAAGACCTCGAAGACCCTTAGGACCAAAAATACCCTGAAGACAAACGGCATTGTCTCAAAGCGGGGCAACTTGGAGTGGCCCATCTATTTCGTATTAATATTGTTTTGTAATCTATATAACAATACGCTTGTTCATGCACGTTTCTGAAACAATCCTTCCCCCCTCACACTGCCTTCCCCTCCCTTCCCCACACGCTGCCTTTCTCTCCCTTCCCCACACGCTGCCTTTCTCTCCCTTCCCCCACACACTGCCTTCCCATCCCTTCCACTCATCCTGTCTTCCCCTCCCTTCCCCACACGCTGCCTTTTTCTCCCTTCCCCACACGCTGCCTTTCTCTCCCTTCCCCCACACACTGCCTTCCCATCCCTTCCACTCATGCTGCCTTCCCATCCCTTCCCCACATGCTGCCTTCCCATCCCTTCCGCTCATGCTGCCTTTCCATCCCTTCCCCTCACCCTGCCTTCCCTTCCCTCCACTCATGCTGCCTTCCGATCCCTTCCCCTCATGCAGTCTTCCCATCCCTTCCCATCATGCTGCCTTCCCATCCCTTCCCCTCATGCTGCCTTCCCATCCCTTCCCCTCATGCTGTCTTCCCATCCCTTCCCCTCATGCTGCCTGCCCATCCCTTCCCCTTATACTGTCTTCCCATCCCTTCCCCTCATGCTGCCTTCCTATCACTTCCCCTCATGCTGTCTTCCCATCCTTTCCCCTCACCCTGCCTTCCCTTCCCTCCCCTCATGCTGCCCTCTTGCCAAACCTCCTCCACCACCATACAATTCTCTGGAGGTTGAGGAGAGGAAGGACTGTCAAATAACGTGTGAATTGTACAAATTAAATGCTTTTGTTTTTTTGTTTTTTTTAGCAGTCGGAACTGCGGCTTGGATCAATTAAGTTTTCATGAAGCATTGAATTGCCAGATCATGGCAGGAGAGCCAAGAGGTAGGCACGCTTGCACAAAGCTGTCTTGCCTGGGTTTGAATCCCGACCCAGCTCGAAACTGTCATGCCGGTGTTTCACAGGCTGGGAGATTCATCAATGTGTGTGCCATCTCTCAGATAGATGTCAAACTGGGCATCACATCTGCTGGAATCCCCCATCTTCCCTCCCCTCTCTCTCCCACCCTCCTCCCTCCCCCACTGTGAAGAAGACTGTTAAGAACTGTTGGTTTAGTTTTAAATTTAAAACTGCTTCCCCAGAGTGTAGCATGTACGAATCAGAATCGGAGTGAGCCGAATGGGAAGGTGCAAGGGTCGCTGCATGTGTGAGCATGCATACATGTGGGCAGGCCTTTTCCAGGTAGATAGCATGGGTTTTAAATGCTCCTGCCAAATTTTATATAGAACCCAGTGGTTAAAAAGAAAATGTTGCTGTTTGGGCTCCTTTTATCGCGCTTACCTTCCCTGCCCATCATGCCGCCTTACCTTCCCCTCACGCTACCTTTCCTTCCCCTCCCCTCATGCTGCCTTCCCTACCCCTCCCCTCATGCTGACTTCCATTCACTTCACGCTGCCTTCCCCCCTCCCCTCATGTTTACCTCCTCCAAAACCCCCTCCCCTCTCCATCCCCCCCTCCCAATGGACATCTCCGCATGGTCTCTGTGCTCTGTATTAACATGCTGTTTTCACGTACCCCATTTCATTCAATTCTGTTCTATCCCCCCCCGCCCCACCATCTCCACAAGCCTCCCTGCCAAACGCAAGTCCAGAACCCCCTCCCCCATGCTTACTTCATCCCAAACTCCTTTTCCTTCCCCCTTCTCTCTCCTCCATCCTCGCTCCCACCCCACCCCCGCTCCCAGAGTGCAGTGATGTTTGGTGAAGCATTGCACTCCCCCCCAGCTTACCTCGCTCTCCCCCCACCTTTCCTAGCTCCTCTCCCATTCCTCATCCCCTCTGAGCTCCCTCACCCCTCCTCGCTCCCTTCTCCTTACTCCCCTCCTCCCTCCATCCTCTCACTCCTCTCCCTCTTCCCCTGCTGCCACACCCCTACCCCTCTGTTTAGAGGACTATTAAGGACTAACGGTTTAATTTTGAATTTAAAACTGCTTCTCCAGAGTGCAGCAAGTACGAATCCGATTTGAAGTGTGCCGACCGGAGGGATGCAAAGGTTGCTGCATGTATTGTTGCAGGCCGGGTATCGGCTGCGAGTATGACCGCAAGGTGGAGCAGTAGGGTCGACTCCACCAAACACCCGGAATCTAGATCGTACCTGTCGAAAAACTCTGAGAGGTACGGGTCCCTTACCGGACCGTGAATCGTCAATAATTCCACCACGTGGTACATGGGTTATTTGCCAATCTTCAAATTACCTAGAGATCCACGTGGCGAGCTACCGAGTATTCACACCCTCGACGGCACCCGTACGAATCGAGATGTTAGTGTGCCCGACCCGTGTGCAATCCGAGCGGATGGTTGCCGAAGTGCCGTCGGTCTAAATGTCCCTTTACAGCGGCAACAGCCTTTGTAATTCACCAACACACGCTATGCTAAGCCAATGGAAGAAACACAGCAATGAACTGATACATTTAACAAATGTATTTATTTATAATGGGGGAAAGGTGGGAGCACGCAAGAAGCAGAGTTATCCGACTAAAGAGATGCACGTATGTACAGCAAAGAGCACTTAAACAATTCCTACTTACAGACGGGCCCACCGACAGACAGACACACACACACACACACACACACACACACACACACACACACACACACACACACACACACACACATACACACACACACACCACACACACACACAGATACTCAGAAGGACGTGGACCTGTCCACCTCGTGTGGTTTGGCTGACACGAGCAGACAAACCAGGTGCCAGCGAGCCACGAGCAGAATCCAGAGTTCCCTTCAGCGCTCATCCCGGCAACGAAAACTCTCCTTTGTATCCCAAACTGTCGAGAAGGCAGGGGGTTTCAGTGCCACTTCTCTAAGTCTTTGAGTTGAACGTCAAATCGAGGGCTGATAACTCCACACTTGTTCAACCTGCCCTTCGGATTGATCACAACCTTGCCTGCTCGATGGTCATCAACTATCTCAAAAACTTTCTCGTTCACCGACAGAGAGACAGCGCGCAACCAACTTGCGGTTTTTGTGGAGGAAGGATCTCTCGGTCCGAATGCGCCGCGCCCTTATTCACCCCTCTCCGGGGGGGGGGGGCTCCACCCTCTCCGCTCTCCCTCACTGGACGGTTTTGGTGCGCAGAATTGCTCGTCACCCTGTCATTGGCCAAAACGGGCGGCAAGTCCGTCGATTGGCCCGGGGGCGTGGTGACATCACGCGGACCGCCTTTCTCATCGTCGCGGGGTCTCATTGGCTGAGCGGTGGCCACCTCACCCGTAGCACGCTGATTGGTCAAGGGCCGCCGCGAGGCTCCTCCTTGAACTCCGCCCACCATGGCATGGGCCAGAGCGAGGTGAAGGTGAGGGTAATGCTGGCGTTGTTGGAGTTGGTGTTGGTGGTGTAAAAATAAAAGAAAACCCTGACTATCAAAATAACTCACAGCGCGTGTTCATTTATTCACCCATTAAACAAGGGACAGGGAGCTATCTATCCACATTTACTTATCAAAATAACTGAGCTATAGGACCTGTATGTTGTGTGCTCATGGCTTCCAGATTTGTAACACTACCCCCTCCCCTTTTTACAGACTTGTCCCGAGTCGTCAAATTTGCGTGTGACCAGCATGTGTAAGTTCTCCCCAAGTATGTTTTGCCTTCGGATCCCCGAGTGCGACATTTTTTTTTATACATGTCCCAAAAATAAATAACCTAATGCGCTGCGTAACTAAACGAACAGACTCACACAGACAACTTAACTACAATGCCGGCGCTACGACAGACATGCAGGTGGGTCAAAGAACTTATTTACAACCTTAACTTATCTATTTACACTAACCATGGCCCAGGACCTACCACCTGTGGGAAAAGAAAGTCACAGCAATGTCAACCGTTTGTGTGGGTGAGTGCACAGCAGCTGAAGGTCAGTCGCCCCAGGGCCTGCTCAAAAGGTTCCCCTTGGGTGTTTCAGCAGTGAACCTTCTTTTTTTTTCCTTTGCCCTACCCCCAGCTGCTGGAGGCAACTCACCCTAACACGGCAGGCCATGCGCCGTCCCACAGGCCATTTTAAGAGGTAGGCAGGCTGCTCAATGCAGTCTCTGGCTCATGGAAATGAATGGAGATGAATGGATGCAAGACAAATTATGGATGATGGGGCTGCTTGCAGGGCAGTCCTTGCAACACACTGGGGTGTTCCTGGCACACATGGTGATGGTGACACAGGGACAATGCAAGAGGGTAGCAGGCATGGGGTCATGGCAGAGGCAGGCAAATGAGGCATGGCAAATGCGGACCAGGAACTGTAGTACGAGCAGGCCGGCAGGTGAAGCTGGCCAGCCTCTGGTCTGGTCCCGTCAGGTGGTGTGGAGGGAGTGTGGTGGTGCCGGCCGCTCTGGCAGCGGGCTCGGACCTAATCTACGGTCTCCCCCCAACCTATCGCCTTTGCCTGTCTCTGTCCATACCCACTCCCTTAATTTGCACACAAAGCAACCAAATTTAGCCCCCCCTTTTTTATTTATTTAAAATAATCGTTTGTCCCTAACCCTCCTATTGTCCTTGTCCGGCGAACCTATCCTGTCCATCTACTCCCAACCCCTAAGTTCCTTTTTTTGAAGGGGAATAGGGAAGAGACTAGTGTCCTGTCTCGAGGCCCAACAAAGCCTCAGAATGGCCTCCCACATAATTCAGCCATCTTACCAAGGTGGGTCGAGTGAGTGGCCTATGGAAAGTGAAAGGATGGATGTTGCGAAGGGGTACATTGTTTCCTAACTACCCTTGCATTTATGAACTTTAAACTACTCCGGGGCTCTTCAAAACGCCTGTCACTTTAAACTATCGGTTCTAAAAACCATGATTGCCGTCGCCTGCATTGGTGTCCATTATAAATTTGGGCCGAGCCCTCAAATTTTCTTCCGCACCCTAGCACAATTTCTTGGCTGGGCAGCGTGGCTCACTTGGCAGGGATTCCCCCTCTGCCGAACTCTAACTGTGGCACCCATGGGCCCTGAGGCTGTCTCCGAGCCTACCTGCTCCCTATGAACGTGGGGGGTTTCCCTCCCTGGCATTGCCCCTCTCCGATGCCCATGTGGCATTTTGGTGCTACGGGTCCCGTTCCGCGGGTCGCCTGTGCCCACTATACTATCCCGGTCCCTTGGACCCTTGGCCTACTCTGGCCGACTGTCCGGTGCCCTGGATGCCCTATACTCGATACCTTTCAACAGCCACGCTCCCAGCCGGTCCATGGACTTCTGCACCCCTCCAAATGGGTTTCGTGCCTTCTCTCAACACCAGCAACAAAACGACCTCCTTTTGGTAAATTTGACTAACCCACTATCGTTAAACTGATCCCGGGGTCACTTGGGTGGGGTTTACTCCTCCCCCCACTCATTCATTCGCACCATGCATTCCACATTTGCTCCATTCACACTCTTGGGCCCGCTGACCCACATTCACTCAACATGCTTCCTTCAATTTTTCCATTCACTTCACACTCCCATTCCGCTAAGTAAATTCCCCTAACTATCTCGTGCTCCCTCATTGTCCCTTATTTTAATGCACGTACCATTTAATCTACTTAGCTAAGCTACGTCACCACTACACATTCCATGTCTGTCCATGTCTCCCAAAATCCATTTCCCATTTCTAAATCTAACCTAAATTCCCACTAACTAGTCCACGGGCCCCATGGAGGACAGCTCATGCCCCCATGAGGCCGGTCGAACTAAACTAAACCCATCCCACTAACTCGTGCTCCTATGCCCAAACACCGGGCTGTGTACTTTGAGCGAGGCCTTTTTTTTTCTTCTTACACCGCCACGGTGGCGGTCGACGGCTCCCTCGCTCATCCCTTCCGATGGCCCATCCGTGCAGCCATGACGTCACCCTGCCAATCATACCGAGCACTCACTTTCGGGGGATTCCCCACGTGGGACAACGTGCGCTGTTAACCCGGCCTTCGTGCCGCGAGATCCCCGGTGACGTCACTCGCACACCGAACCTGCGCGGCTTGCTGTGCAGGTTAGCACGAGCGCATTGTCCCGGGAACCCGTTCCGCGAACAGAACACGCAGCATGCAGCACATGATGCCCCGCACACGTGCCCACGTGGGAACCCGCGTGTTCCGAATTCATCCCGTAGTCGCCATTGTAGCCGTCCACGCGACGGTCTTTTTTGAAATGCGGGACGTTCACACGCTGGCTCCTTGAGTCGCGTTTGTCCAGGCCGCTCCGAAAATGAGGAACGGACCTTGGATGCAATGTTCTGTGGAGCCGGTGCTATTTCCAAAATAAACCCATCCACCGTCTGGGTCGATCCGCGTACCATTTCCATGCACGCCATGCTACTCACGCACGCCATGCTACTCATGCACACCATGACACTCGCGCCATACTCACCATATGACACACATTTCAGCACACACTCCGCACCACTCATACACTCCACCACACACTCCGGGACAATCACTTGGGGGATTAGTGTCAACTCAAGCAATTCCGGGGTCTCCATACCCCCCAAGCTCCATGTGTACCCGTTCGCAGCACTCATCCGCTCAACCTCGTTCGGTCCGATTGGACTCACCTCATCGCAATCTGCTTCAAGGGAGCACACCGTCTCCCTTTGTTCCTTGAGGAGGCTATCCTGCTGCTCGCACCGGGTCACTATACTTTCCACCAGCTCGACCCCATTGTCCCTCACTCTCTCTACCTGTGTGTGCTCATCTTTAGTTTCGTTCACCTCTATTGATTTCTGCATCTCCGTCTCTGTTAATTTCTGCCTTTTTGTCCCTGCTGTTTCCTCCATTGTCTCTTTTATTTCTTTTAATTCCTGCGTTTCTGTCTCCTCGTTTAATTTCTCTGTCACCCCTCGTGTCTCGTCCTATACGTCTCCCCATCAATTATCATGACGTCCCTCGTCCCCTCGACCTTACTCGTCTCCTTCGCGGGCCGGACACAATTTGCACTACCTCCTGACTCGATCGTTCCGCCACGTGGTGCCGCCATTTTGCAATTCGTTGTCCGCCTTTCGCCACGTGCGATCGCCCTTATTGCCTTTTGCCCTGCCTGGAGATTCAACCCCATGCTCTGCATCTCACTCCGCTGTGTTTGCATATCGCCTCTCAGTGCCTGTGTGTTCCCATCCATGCGGCTTTCCATGTTTTGCATGCTCTCATCCATTTTGCGCTCCAACGCTTGCGCATTCTCTTTCATTTCTCTTTGCATTCCTTGTACATTTGCGTCCATATTGCTTTGCTTCGCTTGAATCATCTGAACCAACTGTTCGATGCTCGATGGCTCTAGCGGAGCCGATCCGCCGTGCCAGGGGTCGGGAAGGAAGTTTGACGGAGGGGGGGGTGTCATATGCCGCTCCTGCGCCCCTTACGGACTCTGAGCTTGGTTGCGGGGGCAGTTCCTGCATGGGGGTGGTATCCTGGACCATGGGTTCGTCTACCACTACATCTACCTCTAAACCCACCTGTTTCAGCTCGTCTTGGCTTGGCATGTCGTGTAATGGAAATAAAATTTTAAATGCTCGTAATTTGGGGGAACGGGGGGCTTTCGCTTCGTACACCCCTGATCCGACCCGTACATTTCTCTACGGAGGCCGAGGGGCCGAATCGCATGCCTGACTACCAATTTGTTGTGGGCCGGGTATTGGCCGCGAGCACGACCGCTAGGTGGAGCAGTAGGGTCGACTCAACCGAACACCCGGAATCTAGATCGTTCCTTTCGAAAAACTCTGAGAGGTACGGGTTCCTTACCGGACCGTGAATCGTCAATAATTCCACCACGTGGTACAGGGTTATTTGCCAATCTTCAAAATACCTAGAGATCCACGTGGCGAGCTACCGAGTATTCACACCCTCGACGACACCCGTACGAGTCGAGCCGATGGCGTGGCCGACTCGTGCACAACCCGAGCGGATGGTTGCCGAAGTCCCGTTGGTCCAAATGTCCCTTTACAGCGGCAACAGCCTTTGTAATTCACCAACACACGCTATGCTAAGCCAATGGAAGTAACACAGCAACGAACTGATACATTTAGCAAATGTATTTATTTATAATGGGGGAAAGGGGGTAGCACGCAAGAAGCAGAGTTATCAGACTATAAAGATGCACGTATGTGCAGCAAAGAGCACGTAAACAATTCCGACTTGTAGACGGGCCCACCGACAGACACACACACACACACAGATACCCAGAAGAACGTGGACCTGTCCACCTCGTGTGCTTTGGCTGACAGGAGCAGACGAACCAGGCACCAGCGAGCCGCGAGCAGAATCCAGAGCTCCCTTCAGCGCTCGTCCCGGCAACCAAAACTCTCCTCTGTATCCCAAACTGTCGAGAAGGCAGGAGGTTTCTCCGCCACTTCTCCAAGTCTTTGAGTTGAACATCAAAGCGAGGGCTGATAACTCCACACTTGTTCAACCTGCCCGTCAGATTGATCACAACCTTGCCTGCTCGATGGTCATCAACTATCTCAAAAGCTCTCCAGTTCACCGACAGAGAGACGGTGCGCAACCAACTTGCGGTTCTTGTGGAGGAAGGATCTCTCGGTCCAAACGCGCCACGCCCTTATTCACCCTTCTCCGGGGGGGGGGAGGTGCCGCCTCCACCCTCCCCGCTCTCCCTCACTGGAAGGTTTTGGTGCACAGAATCGCTCGTCGCCCTGTCATTGGCCAAAACGGGCGGCAAGTCCGTCGATTGGCCCACGGGCGTGGTGATGTCACGCGGACCGCCTTTCTCACCGTCGTGGGGTCTGATTGGCTGAGCGGCGGCCACCTCACTCGTCGCACGCTGATTGGTTGAGGGCCGCCACGAGGCTCCTCCTTCAAACCCGCCCACCATGGCATCGGCCAGAGCGAGGTGAAGGTGAGGGTAATGCTGGCGTTGTTGTAGTTGGTGTTGGTGGTGTAAAAATAAAAGAAAACTGTGACTATCAAAATAACTCACAGCACGTGTACATTTATTCACCCATTAAACAAGAGACAGGGAGCTATCTATCCACATTTACTTATTGAAATAACTGAGCTATAGGACTTGTATATTGTGTGCTCATGGCTTCCAGATTCATAACAGTATGAGCATGCAGGCAGGCATTTGCCAGGTAGTTCGCGTGGGTTTTAAATATAAGCGTGGGATAGCGTGGGTGATATACAGTATATTCTATGACTGCATGAATGTGATATACAGTATATTATATGACTGCATGAATGTGATGTACAGTATATTGTTGCGAATTCCCGCCCGCCGGCGTGCGATCGGCCGCTCGACTTGAATGGCGGCCGCCTCGCCCACCGGACGGACAATTCTGTCGTGACCCTCTTGGAACATCGCCGGGAGCTAGTCACGGGTGGGGGTTTAACCTCACCATGACCGTGCCAATTTCCCACCCGCGCAGGATAGGGTTGCTCGCCAAATTCGATCTACTTAAGTACCTGCGCGGATGGTCGACCGGGCGATCGTACCTCGCCGCAGGCCGACTCCGGACACGAACCGCTTAAGCGGTCCGTTGCGTGCTCTCGGGATAACCGAGCGGTGTTATCGTCGGCCTCGACGGTTCCGATTAATTATCGGGCGTATTAAGCCCACTACGAACCCTTTACATGAAGCAGGATGGAGAGTCAATCAAAAAAAGACGAAGCGAAACGGGAAAACAGTTCACACAATGCACATTTATTATGCGACACACGGAAAGCACACATATACAGCCAAACAGTCAGAATGCACCTATATCAGGTAAACAAAAGAAACAAGGATGCAGAGTTACAACCGAATACGCATACACACGGCAACACTTACACAGTTCTACTTTACAAGACACGGCGCCAACACGCATTTACTCAAAAGCAAAGGAAAGAAGCCACCCTCATAGACAAGGGGGCAGACGGGCCTGTAGGCCAATATGTGTGCGGGACCTGAAGGAGCGGCCAGGTCCGCGAGACCGGGTGGGTCCTACGCGCGTCCTCGTGACGCGTTGGCGGACGAGCCACAGACGTGGCCGCGTGGCTGTGCCCCGACTCCGTGCTCCTTCGCGGGTTTCGTTGGCACGACGTTTGGAGTGGGGTGGGAACGGGGCCCCCTTGGTTGCACTATCTCAGCGCGGGGGAAAAGGGGGAATTGTTGATGCTCTGGGGGAGGGAGAATGGCTGGCTGGCTTAGGTCCCGCGACGAGCGATCTCCCACCGCGACCTCGTCGCCGACCGCCGTCCTCGCCTCGGACCCGAGCTCCTTGGCCTCTTCCCCCAACTCTCCTCAGCCGACTGCAGAACCCAACTCGATGCCTTCGCCACCCGACTCCACTCTCTGCCACACTCCGCCGCTGCCACACTCCGCCCGATGACTCTCTTACCAAAACTCTCGCTCTTTGCCAAAACTCTCTGCCACCAAAACTGACTCTGCCACGATTCGCCTTGCGCTCGGCGTTTTATAGGCCGGCAGGAGAAACAATATGCAAACAAATTTCCGGATCAGGATGAGCTCGGGGGCGGAGCCACACTCGCCCATTGGACGGAGGGAAAGTGGGCGTGAACCTCCCCTGATGCTAGAATTTGCATATTTCGATTTCACACGGACGCGCCTGGAGGCGGGGCCAAGCCGCTCCGCGCTTGCTGATTGGGCGGATCAGAAGTGGGATTGTCGCATTCCTGATCCGAATTCTCCTTCGGAAAGGCTGCTATTTGCACTCGCGGCTCGGTGCGTATTTTGAACGAGCCCAAGACAGCCCAACGCTCAGTGTTCACAGGTGGTGCGGGAATGGCCATAGAAGGAGAGAGGTGAGGGTGGCGGAGGGTTTTTGGTGGTGGTTTGATGGTTATGGCGGTTCAAAATAAAGATAGAACAGAAAAACGGCTATCTCAAAGCGTCGCAGCCCGAATGAATCCCATAAATTCCCTCTAAACAACGGGTTTGGGGCTAACTACACATGTACTGAGAGATATCTCACCTACGGGACCTGAATGGTGGTTTGCGAATTTCCACAGCCGTAACAATATTATATGACTGCATGAATGTGATGTACAGTATATTATATGACTGCATGAATGTGATGTACAGTATATTATATGACTGCATGAATGTGATGTGCAGTATATTATATGACTGCATGAATGTGATGTACAGTATATTATATGACTGCATGAATGTGATGTACAGTATATTCTATGACTGCATGAATGTGATGTACAGTATATTCTATGACTGCGTGAATGTGATATACAGTGTATGATATGACTGCATGAATGTGATATACAGTATATTATATGACTGCATTAATGTGATGTACAGTATATTATATGACTGCATTAATGTGATGTACAGTATATTATATGACTGCATGAGTGTGATGTACAGTATATTCTATGACTGCATGAATGTGATGTACAGTATATTATATGACTGCATGAATGTGATGTACAGTATATTATATGACTGCATGAATGTGATGTACAGTATATTTTATGACTGCATGAATGTGATGTTCAGTATATTCTATGACTGCATGAATGTGATGTACAGTATATTCTATGACTGCATGAATGTAATATGCCTGGTGTTGGCTTCATGGTTTGGGCGGTCGGCTTGGGATCCTAGGATCCTGAGTTCAAATCCCACCTGTTGTTGAATTAATACCAGGTGGGGTTGACTCTGTCTGTCATCCTTCTGAGGTTGGCAAAATGAGTGCCAGCTTGCTGGTATCCTGTGTCGGAGTGGCGACCCGTCCAGGATTGTGCCCAAGAGCCAAGGAGACTGCTTAGTCAGCACCAACATTCTTCTGCACAGAGTATGGTTCCAATGGAAGGATGGAGGTGAGAAGAAAAGAGGAGTGGATGTTTGAGGAGTTGTTTGGGAGTACCATGATGTTTGATGAACTTTCCTTTTTATGGTCAGGATGGAAAACTCCGGTTTCAATTAACAGCGATGATTGAAAATGACAAGATGGTGAGAATGTAAGTGTTCGTGATGGTGTGGATTCGAGTGATCTGGTGGTGAAGAATGCTCTCCTGGAGAAGAAGGTAAGTCAGAAATGGGAGTTGAAAGCTGGGGTGGATTAGATTGAGGAACAGTTGCAGACGAATGGTGCAGCATGAGACGGCAAGGTTATGTTTGGGTAAATCATGGTTGATGGGTAAACGCATGTTTGAGGGAAAGGAGGAGGATGGTTGAGAGGGAGGTAAGAGGAGATGTGTAAAGGTGGTGGGACAGTTGCAGCAGGGAGCTTGGAGATTGGGAAGGGTGTGCAGGTCATTCATTTCATATGCTACACATAGCTGCTGATTTGCATCATTGTTGAGAGTGTGGCTGTGCCACTGATGCAGTGCAGTGCCCCCTGTATGTTGAAGCAGGGATTTTGAATTTGGCCAGTGTGCCAGTGATCGCTCTCCTACACTTTGTGAAGGGGGGATCTTGAACATCTACCGACTAATGCCACTAGATGAGACACCCAGTTTAACATCAATCCGAGTAACAGTGCACACATTGACACCTCAAAACACCATGGTTTATAGTTGGGCCGAGAGTCAAACCTTGGCTAGACATCTGAGAGGTGTGTGCATACCTCCAAACTGTCATGTCAGCCCGGTGTGTAGGTGAGGATATTGAAATGGCAAGTGATTTGGGAGATGTATCTCATGGTGTTGTTTCCCATTGTGAGCAAAATAGTGCTTCCATCACCAGAAAACTTTAGCGTGTGGGGTTTGAGGCAGGGGAAGACCTGCTTTTGGTGTTGGGGGTTAGGAGAACATTGCAGCATGCAATGAGTGCATACTCAGTAGCAGAAAGCTATAGGTGGTGGCATGAGCAAGTGCTTGCAGTTGTGGTGGTTGTGGTGATGGAAGAGGAGGAGGAGGAGGAGGAGGAGGAGGATGTTGGTGTGATGGAGAGGTACTGTTTGTGAGAGAGGGCCAGGTTATGAGAGTTTTGAGGGAAGTGGAGGAAGGTTGAAGGAAGAGACTTGGTAAATGTTCATGATTGGCAAGTGGTGGCAGACTTGAAACAGTGTTTTAAAGTTGAGTGACCCTCCTCCCCCTTCATTCCCACAGTGATATCAAGTTGATAAACTGATAAATCGAATCAGTGGTGTTACTGTGCATGCATCAAAGGGTTTCCTCCTGTGTCAAATTCCATATATATATATATATATATATATATATATATATATATATATATATATATATATATATATATATATATATATATATATATATATATATATATATATATATATATATATATATATATATATATATATATATATATAGCCTTGGATTGTTTCCCCTCTCCCTCTCCCTCTTCCTCTTCCTCTTACATTTGTTCGATCGATCGCTCTATATTCCATCCATCCGTGCGTCCATCGTGTGCATCCATCCGTCCATGATTCCCTTTTAAATCCCTTTTATCTGCAACGATTTATGCAATTGACATGAAATTTCCACCATATGTGCAACTACTCATGTGGAATGTTTTCCTGATAATTATGATGTCTGAGGTCGCATGATATGGCAACCATGTTGGAAGAAAGGAAAAACTTTGGACCTCTGTATCTCCAAAACCGCTCCATGGAAAAAAAATGAAACTTGCCACCTGGGCAGTACTCCCCATGGGGAATGTGTTTTTTCTTTTTAACGATGTCACAATTGCATACATAGAATGCTACATCCAATCAGTATGACATTTTTGGAGGGTCATCTATGGATATATTGGTCGAAAGAAAAGAAATTGACGTCATCAGTCACTTGGATCGGAAGCCAAGTTGTTTTTTTGAAAACAAACTTCAAAAATCTTTTCCGAAACAGTTGAACAGATCGAGGCGAAACCTTACACACACACGTTCCCCAAGTCTTGGGGCTACCAGTGTTCACGAATAAGAAATAGATCACATTGTTTGGCAGCCATATTGGATTGAAGGAAAATATTGAAAAAAAAATTCTCTTGAAAGGCTTCATCAATGGAAGTGAAACTTCACAAATACCATCTCACACCTTTGCTGTATATAGTGTGAAAATGATGATGTCATAAGTCACCTCATTTGGCAACCATCTTGGATATAAAAACGCACCTTATCCGATTAACACAAAACTTCACAAATGTGATCCCCTACTCAATTAGAGGCAGAATGTAAATTTATGATGTCATAAGTCACGTGGTTTGGCAGCCATATTGGATCGAAAATAAAAACTTTTTAAAACCTTATTTTCCAGAACAGCTTACCAGATTGATCTGAAACTCCACACATGATTTCCATAATTTGGGGAATCTATGGTATACATTTTAATGTCATAGGTCACATGGTCTGGCAGCTATGATTTTTTTTTTTTGAAGAATAAACCTTTTAATAATCTTCGCCAGAACTGCTTCACAGATCGGGAGGAAACTTCATACTCATGCTCCCCAAGAATTGGGGATACCAGAGTATTCATGAATATAATTGATGGGTCACATGATCTGGTAGCCATATTGGATTGAATGAAAATCTTTTTTTAAATGATTTCTCTTGAACTGCTTCATCAATCGACATGACACTTCACAGTTGTGATCCAGTAGTCATGGGAAAGATTATGTTTTAAATTTGAATCTGATCGGATGCATGGTTTTGGTTTGACCAGCGATTTCATTGGCGGAGGCATAAAAAACAAAACAAAACCTAAATGGTGGTTTAGTACTCTTAGAGTGGTACAAGAAAAAAAAAATCCAGATTCAAAAACTTTAAAAGGTTTAACTTTTTGAATCTGGGTTTTTTTTTTTTAATGCCTCCGCCAACGAAGTCGCCAGAGGCATAATGTTTTAAAGTTGTCCGTCTGGCTGTCCATCCTTAATAGGTTGTTTTTTTTACCACGATAACTTAAGAACAGCTGAAGGGATCCAAGTCAAACTTGGTACAAGTATGTATATTGATGTAAAGGTGAAATGATTAGATTATGTGGTCAAGAGGTCATGTCAGGTAAAAATGTGATATGTAAGAACACCTGAAGGGATTTAAATCAAACTTGGTACAAGTATGTATAATCTATACTCATAAGTGTCTGTGTGTGTGTGTGTGTCTCCTCCGGAACTCCAAAACCATGAAACCAAGCAGCCTGAAACTTTGCATGCATACTAAGAAAACACCAAGGAAGTGCATGAATGAAAATTGGATGTTTGGGTTAATTGGAACACATATTTTGAAGATAATTAACGGCCTTATTTAATTATATCCTTTATGAGGCAATCTTCGGTCACCGCTCTCTATGGGGTCTTAAAGCGTATCCTTGGTAACCTCGCTGGGGTCTGAAGCCACCATGTTTTTTGGCCTGCTCAACCAAGCCGTGATTTGGAACAGGCTGCAACGATTTCTTAACAATGAAGTTTTTTTTTCACTTTGGTCACTCATTATCGAATGCCTCTTCATCATAGCTATGAATCGCTGGGTACATTGCAATGCTTATAAACGTCTGGAGACATCAGTGTTCGTTGATTTATTTCATTTCTGCACATGCAATAACTGCGAGAATCTTTTAAACGAAGCAGAATTATAAAATTTAAGCTCCAGAATCGAATTTAAAAGCAGTTCCGACTCCGAGAAAAGTGTTAATTTGGCCAATTCGGACATATTTGACATTTCGGGCGTCTCCTGGAGGTGTATGTTTAATATGACAGTGAGGTGATTGCTAATCATGTGCCAAGCAAGCTGTTTCTCATCAACTGTTTTGTTGGAGTGCTTAAGCCACTTGGCGAGCATGCTACAATATTGTTCATAAAGCATAACATTTTCTCCCTGCAACCTCCCTTCCCCCAACTTCCATTCTCTGTCGCATTCTCGCTCCACCCCCCTCCAACTACAGTGCAGGACTCTCCTCCTACACCTCTCTCTCTCCCCCCTCCCCACCCCCCACCACCCTGTCTCCTTCCTCGCACCCCCTTCCTCCCAGATTGTATTGCGACGTGTGGTAAGGCGTCGCTCTCCTCCCCCTTCCTCGCTTTCCCTCCCCCCCCCCCACTCCATCCCCCATGCCCCCCTCTTTTATTTTGCAGGAAGATGACTCCAACCAAAACAAGGAAATATACAAGAAGCGAACGTGACAAAAAACGACTTGCAAAAGCTGCATCCAGAGCAGCTGAAACTCCTCAAGAGCAAGAAAGAAGATGAGAAGCAAACGCAACAGGAATGGCTGCACCCAGAGCAGCTGAAACTTTTCAACAACAAAAAGCAAGACTGTAAGCAAACACAGCAACAATGACTGCATTCTGTCCCCCGTACTTTCGATCTCCCAGTTATTGTGTTTTACTTCAGTCAGTGCTTGTCGTGAATGTCTGCACGATCTGCTCAGGAGGACACATTTCAAGCCGATGAAACCTTTGCTGCTCCTGTGTGAAGTGGGGCCATCGCCGTGAAATATAAAACACACAGGAAATGGCACTCTGTGTTGAGGCACGGCGGTGATGGTCATGTTTAACCCTTGACCAGTCAAAGATCCCCAGCGGGTTAAACACAGCAAGGTATGCTTTTGGTCTTATTTGCTCTTTCCCACCTGTCTCTCTCTTTCTCTTTCCTCCTACACGCTCCTCTCCTCCCCCCCCCACTTCCCTCTCCTTCTCTCCCCTCCCCCCCATCTCCTTCTCCCTCCATCTCTCTCCCTCTCCCCCCACATCTCTCTACCTCCTCTTTTAGTATTCCCGTTAGTGAAGCGACGGGGTGTGTGTGTGTGTGTGTGTGTGTGTGGTGTGTGTGTGTGTGTGTGTGTGTGTGTGTGTGTGTGTGTGTGTGTGTGTGTGTGTGTGTGTGTGTCGTTGATGGGTATCTACATATGCGGGTTTCAGAATGTGGAATGGAGTCCTCCCAGGGCAGGCTCAAAGTATCCACCTTCATTTCGGGAAGAGGTCACGATTCATGGATCAAGCTGTGAGGTTTTCTGTTCTCAAAGTGTTGTGGTGAGAGCTCTCGTCAGGATTGTCAATGATCCCTGGCTTCCAACTGTAGTTCGTTTGTAGTAATATTCACAGGGATGGTTTGAATATCTCTGCGAGGTTCTTTGTCATCATTCACGTCGGTCCAGCTATCCCTGGAACAACTTTGGCAATCTTCAGTTTCCAGGATCTTCTCACTTCATTCTTGAGGTCTTGGTATTTGGTCATTTTCTTGATTTCTACATTGTTTTGGCCAAATGACCAAATACCAATGTATGATATCTGGTCGTAATGCTTTGTTTTCGATGTTTACGCTCGATAGGATCATTTAGATCGTACGTGAGCAGTACTTCCATGTTTTCAGTGATTGCTTTTGGTTCATGTTCCCACAAATTTTCTGGAACTGGGACATCAGCATCATCATCAGCATCATCAGCGAGGAATCATATCAGCAGTGATGGCTGTTTTGGTGAGATAGAGCAAATCGATATCATTTTCCAAAATTTTCTCACAAACCACAACACTTTCCAGTTAAGTGTTAACTGAATTTGTTTTACAAATGTGAAAGAAGCTGTTGATGAGGAAGCCATTCCATGTGGTTTACAGTAACAATGGTGGTTTTTTTGGACCACAGTACAGATGTAACAGCAAAGGTGCTTTATCCCCTTTCTCATGTGCACAAGTTTATTGTGTTGCCGCACTATGGATTCAAATTATTGGGACCTTTGTACACTCACAGGAGGAATTCCATTCATTCTTATGATTAGCGTGAAATAATGCCTTATTGAGGCTGGAATCCCACAAGGTAGCGATTTAAGACAGTCGTTTTTAGCTCACCCGAACTTTTGTCCGGTGAGCTTATGTGATCGAGCAGTGTCTGTAGGTGAGTGACTGACTGACTTACTGACTCACATTTACTGACACATTTACTGACTGTAAACACTTCAGTCATTATCACTTGGGCCAAATACACGATAAGGTTTTTGACCGCATCAAAATATGCTGTTGCGGAAATGGCCCTTAGTGTGTTATTAAATATAGGATTAGCCCAGATCCCCCCTTAAATGCATGTTTAGTCAAGTTGTTCGGTAATTGGACGTTACATGTGTGTCGGGAGGTGTAGCAGGCTGTTCATTGTTCATGCAGTGGTGGTGTATCGAGAGCTTCTTCTTCTTCCTTCCCCTCTTCGGACGACAGTCCCCGCCCAGCGCTCTGAGAGTGACAGTCGGCTTCGAGGGCAGCGAGCACCAGAAAGGCAGGGGTGGATCTGCCTGAGCGTCGGGTCGGGCGATCGGCAGTAGGAGGAACTGCATGAGGGTTTTTGTGATCGGCTCTCGTAAAAAAGGCCGCCCCGAAAGGCAGGAGGAACTGGATGAGGTCAGTCTGCCTTCTGCTGGAGAGAAACGACGAGTGGGAGTCGCGATCGGCTGTGTAAGGGACGGCTGTGTCTGTCTGCGATCTGCTACGCTAAAGAGGCAAGAGAGGCTGCTCGAGTCGAGTCTGCGATCTGCTTCCTGAAAGAGGCAGGAGGAACTGCATGAGGGGAGTCGGCGATCGACTTTTATGAGGAGGTCCTCGACAGGTTGATCCGGAGTCCAGTGACGGAGCCTCTGACTGTCTTTGCTCCAGGCACGGCTCGACACGTTTGTCGATCTGCCTGCGGAGCCCAACACCCCGATTTGGCCTGATCTGGTGAGCAGGTCAGGCCTGGATTCGTATGCTGGACCTTGTGAAAAGCCAGCTGGAGCACACCGTGGACCTTCCGCTTTTGTGCCGTCGACCTTACGGGGGCTGAACGCGCTAAGGCTGCGTGCGTGGGCGGTGCGACAAAAGGACGACGCCGCCATTTTGCCACGCGGGGTGTTTGAGCTTGGGCGCTCGAATCCGTTGACATCGGCTTGTCATGAGCCGCATTCGTGCCTTTGACACTTTTCCACTTATCCATGAGGCATCACCAAGTACTGTGTGTCTTGTCTGCATGTCTTGTCTGCATGTTGTCTAAGGTTTATCTCGCTAGGGTACCCTTCGAAACCCATAATCCGTAGCTCCCCAGTTAAGGGGGGGTGATAGATTGATTAAAACATTGTCGTGAATGTTTTGCTTGTGTTGTGTTCCCCGATGTGCCCCAATAAATCTGGCTGAGTTATACGAGATTTGCCGCCTTGAATTTATTCATGCCATGCCGAGGAACAATCCGCTTGATTTGGATATAAAACCTAAACGGGCTACGGACTGGCAGACTCTGCTCGGTCTCTGACAAATCCAGTCTGTAAGCCGGGGTCTATTTCACCAGCTGGCAAGGCACAGGTGTATTTTGGTATCGTGATCTGAGGCGCATAACCCGAGACCTGTGCCGAGCTCGCCGACGTTATAACCCCGGAGACGGCGGTGCTCTTAAGTGACGCCGAATATTCAACATTTGGCTGTCAAGAGTAGGGTGCGAATCCCGCCACTGCCAAATCCTTAACAATACGCTCATTAAGAGGATTGACCCTCTAAAATAGGTATTTGCTCTCTTCTCCGAAACTACACACACAATTTCGATGAAACCGCACACTCGTGATGTACCAACTTTTGTTCACGGCATATAAGAAAAACAATCAGGGTTGAGGGGGGTTTGCGGGGAGCTCGAGCCCTCCAAAATAGGTATTTGCTCTCTTCACCGAAACTACACACACAATTTCGATGAAATTTGACCACAACCTTCATCACCCGTGATGTACGGTTGTTGTTCACTGCATTAAAAAAGTTAGGGTCTTGGTGGGGGCGGGATTCTAGTTGACCTTCAGGATTCACGGTCCTATTTTTATTGGTCTACATTGATGGCCTATCCACTTGCTGTCTTTTTTTTTTAACAGTCAAGACTCGTGCAAGAGCTAACACTGAACGTATCAGGATACAATTGAACAAAAGGAACAGTGGGGGGGGGGTGGGGGATTGGGGGACACCAACAAGAGAGTAGAAGGCCAAGACAGTCAGACTTGGACAAACAATGGGTGTGGGGAGGAAGGGGTGGACAGGGGAGGATGCATGGAGTGGACAACATGGATACAGAAGGAAAATCTGAGGAGGGAAAACTGGAAACTTGGATGGAGGATGGATTGGGGTGGGGGTTAACAAAGGTAGAAAAGATCATGGTTTTGGATTGGAGAAGATTGGAGATGGGTGAACAACTGTCTTGAAGACCTGGAGGGAAGAATGAGATGGAAGGGGATGTGGAATGAAAGTGTTTCTGCAGGTGGGGGAAAAAAGTGACGAATGAGTGGAGGTGAGTAGTTTTCCTGGATTATGGGAGTTTCACCACAAGTGGGTTGTTGGTGGACTGTCTGCACCCTGCAATAAAAAAACCTAATGGGGGAGAAAGTGGGAAAAGGGCAAAAGGTGCAAGGCCAGAAAGGAGGCAGTAGAAGACAGAGACCACTGACCTGTCTGCATTAAGAGATAGGCCCATAGACTCGGCTTTATCGCAGGATGAGAAACATTTGAAGCATGTGCAAATGCGTTGTTACACTTCAAGCAGTTTTTTTTCTTAATATGTTTTTGCCGAAATTGGATTGCTTGGTAGAAGTAACCACTTCGGATGAAATTCCAAAAATCCACGTTCACTGCTCACCATTCATTGGTCCATCTTTTTCTTTGACTTGTAGAACCAATTCTCTTTTTAAATCCCATTCTCCCCTCCCAGTACCCAATATTGTCATTCACGACCACCATCCATACTTGCAATATTTTATATTCTCATTCACCCTCCCCAAGCCTACCCTTCCTTTCCAGGTTGTTGTCTGCCCACCAGCTCTCCCTCATGCTCCTATTTGTTTTTGTTTTTTGATGGTGGAGGTTGTGTTCACCCCCATTTGTTTGTTAGCGGGATATCTCAAAAAGTTATGGACAGAATCGGACGAATTTGGTGGACAGGTTGGGTGTGTGACGAGGATAAATTGATTAGATTTTGGTCAATATCCAGATCTGAATCTGCAGACGAGATTTTAAAAGTGATTCTTCACCATTGAGAGATAGGGCCAAAAACGATATATAGCATGATATCTCAAAAAGTTACGGACGGATTGGGATGAAACTTAATGGGTGTGTTGAGTCGATGACAAGAACAAGCTGATTTGATTTTGGTTTAGGTCCAGATGCAGATTTGGCCTGTCAGTGGGATACAAACCATAAACTGTTCAGCCTAACGGAGCTATGTGTTCTACCGAGTTCTATTCTAGATTCATCACCAATTTTCATTTCCTCTTATTGCTGTGTTCGAGCTTGTTCACTCTCTGTCCTCCACCCCCTCCCGATCCACTAATGTGTCTCTCCACCATGCTATTACATCCCCTCCTGCTCCACTGCTATTTTTTTTCTGTTATCTTGTGGTCCATTCTGTTCTAGTTGTTCCACTAGCCTTGACAAAAAGAGTGGCACAAGCTTGCAATCATGCTTATGGAGGAAAGATGACCAATTTGGTACTGATAACACACACCAACAAAAATAAATCTCTGCTTCTCTTTAGAAATGAGAAAAAGGTTTAAATTGGAACATATGTGCTTGTTATATCCATTGTATCAAAACAGCTTTTGGTCAACATGGCCTCTTTATTGAAATGAATTACATTCATTGTTGGGTTATTTTCGTTTTCAGACCCTTAGCCGTAAAACACTCTTCTTGGTGCAAGCTCCAATCCTCAAGTTCAGCAAGTGATGATTGTAGTTTGATCGTTAGCACCGCTTATGGTAACTACTTACATTTGGATTCGTAAAACTCATTTCAAACACCATTTAGAAGGACATGTACTGCATATACGAAAATGCAATGCATAAAATGTAATCATGTATCGGGTTCAATTTGATTTTCAACATGGCAAACGTGGGTCTTCATTACCTCCACCACCAAAGTTGGAACGAGGTTATGTTTTCACCTTTGTTTGTTAGATTTCGTAAGTATATTGATGACTTCCGTCATCTGTTTGTGTGTTTGTTTGTGCGTGTGTGTTTGTTTGTTTGTAGGCACAATAACTCGAGAACGGAAGAAGCTACCAATGTCAAATTACACCACGTGATTCAGGAGGGTGATGGCTAGTGCTGATTAGATTTTGGTCAAAATCGGTCAATGGTCAAGGTCACAGTGAGGTCAAACATTCGATTTTTGATGGTTTAGTACAGAATCATCGTAGAAACTTCTGGTTTGAGTCGCTACCTTCTCTAAAGACAGCTTTTATTAGACAAGGTCAGAGGTCAAGTTGACGATTTCGTAAGTACCAGTCTATGACTGCTTGTTTGTTTGTTTGTGTGCATGATATTTTAAAGAGTTGTAGATGGATTTGGATGAAATTTGGTGGGCAGGTTAGGTGTGTGACGAGGACAAATTGATCAGATTTTGGTGAAGATCCGAATCCAGATCCGGCTACTAGAATTTTAAAGTAATTCTTCACCATTGAGTGAAGGGGCTAAAACGATGTACAGCACGATATGTCAAAATTGGGGACGGATCCGGACGAAACTTGGTGGGCAGGTTGGCTGTGTGACAAGAACGGATCTCTTCGATTTTGGTGAAGATCCGAATCCGGATCCGGATACGAGAATTTTTTTTTATTTTCAAAGTGATTCTTCACCTTTGAGAGAACGATGGGGCCACCAATGATGTACGACACGGTATTTGAAAACTTTCTTGTCCCCGATATGTTCAACTGGATTACATTGTGTGGTGGGGGTATGCGCTCTACCAAGTGCCCTTCTACTTTCTGCTGTGCTGGTGCAAAACGGATTAAAGGTCGATGCATTCTCCCGCTACTCCCATTGTGACAATTACAGCCCAACCAATTAAAATGCACCAACAACATGAAACAATGAGGGGGAGGGGGTCAAAGTTCTCTTTGAACACAATGTGTACATTGTGTGTATAAATCAAGTAGTGAGAGTATTATCATGCCCACAATGAACAAGGAAGCCCATTTTTCTAGGTGCAAGCTTTTGAGTGTATACGTATTCAAAGATCAAAAAGCCATCACCTCGCTCTCAAAACAACAACAGAGCCTCAGTCTTGGAATGCACATTAAATTTAAAGCAACAAATACATCCAGCAAATCACAAACTTTGCATGGCAAACGTCGATGCAATAAACACTCACCCAGGCAGCTAAAGCAGTTTCAAAACAATCAGAAGATTCAATCGCTGGTTCACAAATTGTTGTGTAGGTAAAAAAATATGTCCTTGACTAATCGATCTAAGAAGCCCATCATGTACACTATCAGTATCCAAAATTGAAACCGACAGACATTTAGCAAAAGGAGAGTTATAAAATCGAATTAGTCTTTCACTACCACGGTGTATTGTAATTCGCTTTCAATACGACGCCGCCACCGTGTGTTTTCTAAATGTGCAGAGGAGATAATGCCACTGTGTGGGCAGTTTCTGCAACATCTTAGGCTGGATACACACAAGTACAAGCACGATTATTATAATGATGAATGAAGCACAGAGAAAAACGAAGCATTTGCATCTAAATCGGTGACGGCAATGATGTCCATCCATTGGGACGACACTCTGTGCAGAGCATTGGTGCTGCCTAAGTTTCCTTGGCTACTGGGCACAATCCTGGATGGGTCGCTACTCCGACACAGTATACCAGCAAGCTGGCACTCATTTTGCTGACCTCGGAAGGATGACAGGCAGAGTCAACCCCACCTGGTATTAATTCAACAGCTGAGTGGGATTTGAACTCAGGATCCCAGGATTTCAAGCCCACCACCCAAACCATTAAGCCAACACCAGGCATAGTTTGGTTAATGTTATGCAAAATATCAAAAGCATGTCGAGATGTTGTGGAAAAACGACCAACATTGAAAGGGGCTGTCATAAGCCAAAAGGTCTTTTGAGAACATGCATCCTGGATAGGAGACAAAGGGCGTAGGAAACATAAAAAGGGTCAGTACGTTTCCCAAATGAAGGTGGGCAGGTGTGCTAGATTTGCACAAATGTGGTGTCGATCTACCGAACCCAAGGAAACACCAACATGATCTTGTGCCTGTACTGGGTGTCCTGGTGCAATGGATTTTCTCTCCTGGTTAAACACAGGGTGTCCCAAAAGTCACCGAGGGATTTAGAAATGAAATAACATTTCTGTTTTTTAATGATTTATGATTATTTTTATACCAAAAGAAAATTTACAAAATGGAGATAAATTTGCTTTGTTTATGAAAAATGATGCAGCTTAGATGTCCTTCATTTTCGGCTTCACAGAGACGGGCTCTTTCGACAGCATTTTCCATAACAGCGGACAATAACTCTGGCTGCAGTCCTCGAATTTCTGCACAGATGTTGTCCTTGAGCTTCTGAATTGTATGGGGCTTGTTGATGTATACACGCTCCTTCAGGTAATGACCCCAAAGAAAATAATCGGGAGGCGTCAAATCAGGAGAACGTGATGGCCAAGAAATTTCTGAATTTCGCGAAATTATTCGGTGTCCATGCTCTTTGGGTGAGAATAATTGATCGATGAAATTTAAAATAAAATTCCACGATTTTGGTTCTTTGTTCAGTTGTGAAAGTTTCCATGCGTAATTTCCAAACGTTAATCTAAATTCTGAAAGAAAAGAAAAACAAATTGTTAAAAAACAGAAATGTTATTTAATTTCTAAATCCCTCGGTGACTTTTGGGACACCCTGTAGTTTGCAGCTCCTTGGCATTCTTCAGCTCATCCAGATCATTCCAGTTGGAAATCAGATTGTCATTCATCTGACATGGGTAACATTCATCAATTTGTCAAAATGGAAAAATAATATCCTTCAACCAATGACCAAATCACTTAGAATCCGGACAATGCCATTCTCCCCCTCACGGAGCATGTTCATTAGAATTCGTTAGAATACGTTTTGATTTTGATTGACTGGAATGAGCTGAAATTTTGTGGTCGTACTTAGGGTGTTCCCGAGGAGGTTTTAGGCATTAAAAAAAATCATGTCGTGGGGGTTCTGGAGATGGGGAGGATGATGCACATTCTTTATGAAAGTGTTTCATGTTGTGCCGCTCCTGTTTGGAAAGTGTATTACAAGTCCCAGCTGTTTACAGTATTACTATCAGGGACCCACGGAACATCCACGCAATGTTAAATGTGACTTGAAGTCCTCAACTCCACATCTCCCCAACCTCATAAACCCCAAGTCATAAACCTCCCCTTCATGACCCAAAGGCTTCAATCCCCTGTCCACCACAACTTCTCAACAACCCCTCCTCCCCACCACAGCTCCTTAACCCCCCTTCCCCACCACAACTCCTCAAACTCCACCCCCACCCCCCACTGAAAGTCCTCAACCCTTCCCCCCCACCAAAGTTTCAACCTCCCCCTCCCAACTCTGTCCCATCTTCGCTCCCCTCCCCTTTCCCACCCCCATTCATCAAAGAAGAAGAGGGGTGGGAAATTACAATTAAAAAAAAATTATCTGGATTCGGATCGTCAACAAAATCGAATCAATTCTTCCTTGTCACACCCCCAACGTTTCCACCAAGTTTTGTCGAAGTCTGTCCACAACTTTTTGAGATATCCTGCACACAAACAAACAGACAAGCCAACAGACAAACAAACAAGCAGTCATAGACTGGTACTTACGGAATCGTCAACTTGACCTCTGACCTTGTCTAATAAAAGCTGTTTCTCGAGAAGGTAGTGACGCAAACCAGAAGTTTCTGTGATGATTCTGTACCAAACCATCAAAAATCGAATGTTTTGGATGTTTAACCTCACTGTGACCTTGACTTTTGACCGATTTTGACCAAAATCTAATCAGCACTTGCCACCACCCTCCTGAATCACTTGCTGTAATTTGACATTGGTAGCTTCTTCCGTTCTCGAGTTATCATTTTTTGGATGTTTGACCTCACTGTGACCTTGACCTTTGAACGATTTTGACCAAAATCTAATCAGCACTAGCCATCACCCGCCTGAATGACGTGGTGTAATTTGACATTGGTAGCTTCTTCCGTTCTCGAGTTATCTGTACCAAACCATCAAAAATCGAATATTTGACCCCACTGTGACCTTGACCTTTGACCGATTTCGACCAAAATCTAATCAGCACTTGCCATTACCCTCCTGAATCACGTGGTGTAATTTGACATTGGTAGCTTCTTCCGTTCTCGAGTTATTGTGCCTACAAACAAACAAACAAACATACAAACAAACAAACAGAAACGGAAGTCATCAATATACTTATGAAATCTTTAGATTTCGTAAGTAAAAAGAAGACGTCATGCAGAGCACGATACTTGCGAAATCCATAAAACAAATTTGACCTCAAAAATAATTGATGGTTGAATTCAATGACCAAATATGCAACTCCTCTTCAAATTTCAAGTGAATCGGATGAAAATTGACAATTTTAGAAATTCGGCATATGTTGACCTTTTGGCGAATGTGGACCTACAAAATAATTGGTGGTTGAATTCAGTAACCTGAAATATAAATCCTCTTCAAATTTGAAGTCAATCAGATGAAAATTGAAGATTTTAGAAATACAACCTTAAATATTGACCTTTGGCCGATTTCGACCTTTTGACCTCAAAATCAATAGGCTTCTTCCTTATGACAATCTCCACCATGTGGTGAAGTTTTGTGAAGATCGGTTGAAAATTATGATCTGTATGCGACAAACAGACAGACGGGTGAAAACATAACCTCCTTCACCATCGGTGGCGGAGGTAATTTAAAAAAAAGTCCCCATTTTCACCCCTGTGACCCAAAGTACCCACCCTCTGGGGAATGAACTGGGAATCAAATCCCCCAAAAAATCGTTGCCCATGTCATGCGTCCCCCAGTGTTGATCACATATACAAGGTTTCATTTAAAAATGTGCTCGCAATTGCATTTTTCGTCACATGACCATTTGGTCCTGTGCTGGGGTAGGGCCAAAACTGGCACTGCCCTTGCACCTTCTTGCCATGTGCTTACCATAACTACCAAGCTTGTGAATTTTTGCACGACAGTTTAGGAGGGGATAGCGTGACAGACGGACAGACAGATAGATGGAGCCGATTAGAATATCTTCCCGTTTTTTCCGCCCAAAACTAGCATTGAACCTTTCACTTCGCTGACAATAGTTGAACAACATAATGAAACGGAAGTCCGTTTCATGAATAACTGATAAGAGCCACCAAAACCATATCTTCCCATGAACATGGAAAACTCGAGAAAACGGATGAAGCTTCCCGTCCTGAACATGGCTTATTACCCCACGCATGAAGCACAAAGCATGCTCAAACAATTGGTTCAGACTGTCTGTCTGTCTGTCTGTCTGTCTGTCTGTCTGTCTGTCTGTCTGTCTGTCTGTCTGTGTCTGTCCACTGACGTCGGCCATTGATTGAGGAACTATATTATTTCAATTGAATTTTGTATTTTGAATACTGTGGAACATCATTTGGAACAGGAACCTCCAGTTTAGCACTAACTTTGGTTCAGAATTTGGCAAATTGTTCGGAGTCTCATCCTGAGTGCGCACACGCACAGTGTGGTGAAGCAATTGCTTCAGTGTGGCAGTTAAAATAATTCCAAACAGGAAACAATGTTTTTAGGGACATCATGAAGGACACAAATAACTAATTTAACGTGTTTTGATAAGGTGGTGTAAAAGACGGCACATCAACGGTGGTAAACCTGAAATGCAATGATTTTTTTTGTTGGTTTGTTTTTCTACATCCTTTAAATTTTTTAATTTTATTTCCGTTTAGCTAAATATTTGAACAGTGGAGAACACAAATCGCTTTGTTTGCATTTCCAAAAGCCTACAGTTTAGTCGTACTTGGACAAAATTTTACGCCGTCTCGGCCAATGAAATTTTGTGCGCTCTGGCGGTGGATTCAGACAAAATGGCGGTGCCACGCCAAGTGGAGCTAACTTCGGGCAAAAACTGCATGTTTTTCACGATCATTCCAAAATCGTCAATTTTTCTCAAGACTGGTGTGGGGTGAGCTGTTCTCTGTCCTCTCGAGTTAATTTGGTGATCATTGCATAATAAAGGGTTCAGGTCGAAGGATTCCCTTGATGTGAGGTGAATTTGTCGTGTGATGTGATGAAGTTGGCTGGTGTCTGCCGCCCGACAATTAATGAGAAAAAACCCCCCAAAAAATCAGACTTCCTCAACCCCGACTTAGCAACTTGGGTCAAAGGGGGAAACTTTGGTGTCTTTGGGCCCACGTGTGAGGGGGAGGAGATCCACGTGTGAGGGGGAGGAGATCCACGTGGGAGGGGGAGGAATTCCACGTGTGAGCGGGGAGGAGTTCCACGTGCGAGAGGGCGTGGCTTCGCAAGTGTGACGTCACTCCGTGAAAAACGCCGTCATTGCTAAAAAGGTCAAAGTACAGGAGGTAAAAGGGTGATTAGTCATCCCGACATCTCAAAGGGTTGAGTCGCTGCGCAGCACCAGGTTTGGCGCGGCCTCGGTGATGATTCCAAAAGGAAGAATGTTCAAATCAAGAGTTGCATGAAGGCGCTAACACTGACATCATTGTTTACGTTCGGCCATCTGGTGAAACAAACAAAGACCTTTAATGTCAACGGACGACCACCATATGAGGAGTGCGAGCTCGGCTTCGGTGGGGAGGATTCGAACCGAGCGAGGCTTCTCCAAGATCACATGGCGGGGAAATTGAAAGGGAGAGGGGGGGGGTGATATTTTGAGAAAAGGATCGATGTAAAAAGAAATATATAGACATTAAAGAAGAGGAGGAGATGACGTGACCCGTACGTGTGTGCGAGAGAGGGAAATGGTGGACGGCAAATGGGGAATGGAAGCTCGGGTTTTAAACTGAGCGAGAGGGGAAGGTTCTGTGGGATCGAAAGAGATAGGGAAGCGTGGGCTGTGGAGGGTGAGGGAGAAAGCCGTGTGTGAGTCAGAAGAATAAAAGGTCGAGGGCGAGGGAGGGTAACAGGGCGGGCGGTCGTACAGTGCAGGATAGCGGAAGAGGAGACGAGCAAAGAAGAGCGGCAGAGACGAGCAACGAGTGCGGAAGATCGAACGATGCCGACCCAAGACGAGTCTGGAGATGAGGAGAACGGTCGGATTAAAGTGAAGGCGTATTACAACGGGTAACGTAACACGTGTGGCCCACTCTCTCTCTCTCATCGTACATTCTGTTACCGTGTTTACCTCGTGTTACCGTGTTTACCTCACTTTTACCTCGTCTTACCGTGTTTACCTCACTTTTACCTCGTGTTACCGTGTTTACCTCACTTTTACCTCGTGTTACCGTGTTTACCTCACTTTTACCTCATGTTACCGTGTTTACCTCACTTTTACCTCGTGTTACCGTGTTTACCTCACTTTTACCTCGTGTTACCGTGTTTACCTCACTTTTACCTCGTGTTACCGTGTTTACCTCACTTTTACCTCGTGTTACCGTGTTTACCTCACTTTTACCTCGTGTTACCGTGTTTACCTCACTTTTACCTCGTGTTACCGTGTTTACCTCACTTTTACCTCGTGTTACCGTGTTTACCTCACTTTTACCTCGTGTTACCGTGTTTACCTCGTGTTACAGTGTTTACCTCACTTTTACCTCATGTTACCGTGTTTACCTCACGTTTACCTCACTTTTACCTCGTATCGTGTTTACCTCCTGTTACCGTGTTTACCTCACCTTTCCTCATATCATGTGCGTTGTGAAAAGTTTGATGGAGAAGCGGCCGATTGTTAATTTTATATAAAAACGATTATAACGCATTTCCATTGGTGGATATTAACGAGACGATAATCCTGATTACTGCACTGCAAGCTCCCATAATGTTGTACATTTTGAGGTTTCTTGTTCGCTTGGTTATTAAATTGGGGTTGTGGTGAACCGTAACTGCATTCGAACGTTCATATGCTTCTTCTCAAACTGCTGCATGTGACGTTTATATAACGACAAACCTCCCAAGCCAAAGATATCCTGCGATCCAGTCACGTGTTTCCATGGCGACCATCCAGGTGGGAATGCTGTTGACACGGCATTCTGTTCAATCTGCCTTGTACGGCCTTGGCTGCTTGTAGTTATGGCAAACAACTTGCTTGGTACGTACTCCAGCAATCAACCGGCCTGGTTCTGAATCGTCACATCAACCCACGAGCTTTGGTTCTCTATAATCGACCGACGTGATTCTGAATCGTCACATTAACCCATGAGCTTTAGTTCTCTGGAATCAACTGGCCTGGCTCTGAATCATTACATCAACCAACTTGCTTTAGTAGTTTAGCAATTAACCGGCCTGGTTTTGAATCATCACATCACAACCCACAAGCTTTGGTACTCGAGAATCAACCATCCTGGGTCTGAATCGTCGGACCAATCCATTAGCTTTGGTATTGTATAATCAACCATCAGGTATGGGAGCACACGCCGGAGCAGCTCCACTTTCCACCGGTACTCTAGGGGCCTCCGTCTGGCCATCCCCCAGGCAGATGCCTGGCCCATCTCCATCTCCTTGCGATGACGATCAACCTGCTGCAACCACGAACCACGTGGTCGCCCCACTGGCCTCCTCCACTCACGAGACTCCCTCGCTGAAAGAATCTGGTAAGCTGGATCAGCGTCAGGAAAACAAGCCACATGTCCATACAGCCGCAGCTGACGGTCACGGACTATGCAGGTGACAAATCTCATTTGAGTCTCACTCAGAAACCGCTCGTTGGACACAAAGTCCGACCAGCGATAGGCAAGGATTCTCCGAAGAGACCTGGTACCAAAGGAATTAAGTCTCCGTCTCAGATCCCTGGTCAGAATCTAAGTCCTAGGATATGGTCAATCATTGACATTGGTTCCAGGTTTTGAGACGACAGCTGGTTCTCTCAAGGGTCTCTGCCAAGTTTCTCAAAGTTAAGTTTACGGTCATTATTTGTCATGTTTTGACTGTTTATTTTGTTACCTACATGTTTACTGTGTTCCTAGTTCGGTTTTGTTTCAAAAGTTGTGCTATTTTGTGAGTTTTCATTGATCTTGTCTTATCAGGTTTCTTTGAGGCCTTCCCGTCTTTCCCGTCTAGGTGCATGATCGTTTTTATTTGCATTTTCTCCCTATTACCATCAGTTCTTATTTTCTATTTTTTTTTGACCTCTGACCTCTGGCTCACAGCCAGCATCTATTGACCTCTAGCTCACAGCCAGCACAGACATGAATATCACTGCCAAGGTAAGTGAATCTCTCCGTGACCTCAACATCCTCGCCACAAACAAGTACAGACAAGATAGTCAATCTCCTTTACCACACCAACAGCATTGGAATACCAAATCCAGCGATGAGCCTGTGTGCGCTGAAACCATGAACCGGCCACCCTAAGTCCACGACTTCTTGCAAAGTCAAGGAACTTGGTGCTATTCTGGTTCACAGTTCCAGACCCATGGGGACCAACACATGTCTCATAACCATCCCCATCAGTTCCAGTCGATGCATTGAAATCCCCCAAGACTAGAAGTGTATCTCGTCTGGGGCACTGATCAACCACAGACTCGAGTGTGGCATAGAATGGGTCCTTCACGATGAGATCACTCGCCTCAGTCGGAGCATATACAGAGACCAGGGAAATGACACCCAAGGAGTGACAAATCTTTTGTCACATAATACGCTCGTTGACCGGTGTAACCTCAATTATCATTGGAGTCAGCTTATTGGACACAGCTACAGCTACAGCAACTCCTTGGGCATGATAGCCATCGGAGCGACCAGACCAAGAGTAGGGTATCCACCCGCCATGATCTCGCCACTATTTGGTCCCCGAACCTCAGAGAGTGCTGCAGCCTACTGGTTCTGAGTCGTCACATGAACCTACCAGCTTTGGTATTCTATAATCAACTGCCCTGGTGCTGCATTGTCACATCAAGCCAACAGCTTTGTTACTTTATAATTAACTGGTCTGGTTCTGAATCATCACATAAATCCTCAAGCTTTGATATTCTATAATCAACCGGCCTGGTTCTGCATCATCACATCATTCCACGAGCTTTGATATTCTATAATCAACCGGCCTGGTTCTGCATCATCACATCATTCCACAAGCTTTGATATTCTATTATCAACCGTTCTGGTGATAAATCGTCACATCAACCCTCTGGTTTTGATACTTTGGCAATTAACCGGCCTGGCTCTGAATCGCTCTGGAATTGCCTGTATTCTTAATAAGACTGTGTGTATGTGCTTGATTGTTTGTCATCCAAGTTTGAGTCCACAATGAATTTCATATTTGTATACGACTACAAACCTCTGTTCCAGTGATGGGCATTGTGGATTCTGGAAAGGATGTTGACTGCAGTAAGCTGGTTGTATACATGTACTAATACAATTCTAGATACTGGTAGTATAATCTGCAGCAGTGGTTCTTAGAGCTATATTTTACCAAAATGTCTACCTTTTGACTTATTCAGGTAATCGGCTTTTGACCCGCCCTGAAGTCTGTAAAGGTCAACCTAAGCTAATAGGAGGCCCGCATATCTAGCCTTCGAACAACTTCAAGGACCCGTTTACAAGCCAAAATGATGTCTTTTAATTTTATAATATGAGTTTGTACATTAAGGTTGGGTTGGGAAGAGATGGCTGACAGGATGGCCGGGACTCGTGCACTCGCCTCAAGCCATTTAGCCTCGGTTTGAATCCCGACACAGGCATAAACCGTCTTCCAGGTTTCACTGGCAGGGTGAATTCATCTTTGTGTGTGCCATACCTCGGACAGACGTTAAACTGGGCGACCCCCTCTGCCAACATTAGTTGGCAGACCTTAAACATCCCATGGTGTCCTTCGCAAAGAGTAGGCGAGCTATCTTTGGCACCCTGAACAAATTACAAATTCCTGCTCTAATTACAGCTGGGAAGGCAATGGCAAACCACCCAGTATAACCCTTGCCAAGAAACTTCTTTGGCAGCAACGATGCTCTGTCAGAGACGATGGTACATCAGAATGAGAATATGAATGTTACATTACATGAACATTCACAATGTAACGAAGGGACAAACACATCAATACAAAAGAAGAAAACATTTATTCATAAATATACTACTTACGTAATATGATTTCTGAGTGATCAAATGTTGTGCAAAGCGTTTATGTGACAAATGTTTACGTGTAAAACCACATGGGTGGGGAGCTCAGGTGGACACGTTGTGAGCCACAGGCTGCCCAGCACTACTTTAAGAGTACATGCTGCATATGAGGTTTTGCACATTTTTATTTCCATAACATCCTGATTTGAATCCCGTCGTTATAGCAAGGTCTCACCTGAGAAGTGTTGTGGATGATACCTAGCCATTCCAGGTTCCTGAATTGCCACGCATGAAATAATGGGCAGTAAACTTGGCACTAATTTTGTCCCGAAACTGTACGAACACAATGCCATTAACCGTGAAAACGGACATGGCAATCTTCAAGCTCGGAGTTTGGATTCCTTGAAGATCGAGCTAAATAGAGAGTAAAATATCTGAAAGCAGGTTTCTGATAGAGTTGAAGGAACTGGTATTTGAAATTGGAACCTAAACACAACAAACTTCAATCAAAGTTGTGGGAGTCGGAACTGGCTTTTCTGGCTGAGATTCCATTCGTGCTTATCATGGATGCCAAGCTCACCCAGAGCCAGATATGCGAAGAATTTTGCTATGTTACAAGCGGTCTCTTTCTTCAGCCATTTGTTCCAAGCTCTTTGCATGCAGGACACACAATCTGTTACGTAGTCTTGTTGAAGTTTTATAATATGCCGATATCCTTTTCAATCTTTTGTGCTGCAACATCTGCTGCAAGCATGCATGATGGGAAGAGTTCTCTCAAACTAACCTTGAACCTTCCAATGTGTCTGTGTATAATATGGAGTTGGAAGTTAAATTAAGTGATAAAAGGATGAAGAGGCATAGGTTTGTTATCGTTGAGGGAGGGATGAAGGGAGGGGTTGATAGAACTCTCAGTTTTAACCAAAAACAAGAAGCGAATACTTCAATATCATGCTGCTGGGGGCAGTAAAAGGTTAAGAATGATAAAACAATTTTGCAGTTATAAAATTTAAATATAGACACGGTGAATTAGCATGCATGATGGGAAGAGTTGTGACGTTGGACAAATTTCTATTTATAGCCCTCAGATCAAAGAGACATACGCGGCCATAAGTGTGACAGAAGACACAGGACAGAATAGCCAATTATATAACAGCGCGATGTCGTCGTGCTGTAATATTGAATCACTTGGATATGAAAACAACATTCTTAATTTAAAAAAAACGCATTTTATGCTCCTCTAACTATCTCTTTTATTCAATATCACCGTATTCGCTGAAACTGGAACCCACAAGAACTTACCCCCCCCCCCCCCAATCCACAATGAAGAACAGAATCCCATCTGCAGGTTAACATGTTTCTGGATCTACATCGTCAAACTCTTGCACTCTATTTTTTGTAACATAAAACTCTGATTGTGCTATTCCTTATCCAACTTCACTCCTGTGTTCAAAGTTTATTCTTACCATTATTTGTGTGAATTTAAAGTAACCTTCTCATCGAGGTGCAATGGATGCTGCACATAAGCATTCGATGTTGCTCATCATCTTATTCATTACTTGTGCTGTGTGGTCTTAAAAACCTGGATGAGAAATCCCAATGATATGGATTTATTTATTTTGGATGATTAATTACATGCTTTTATTTTCCTCGCGAACAAAGTGGTGTGTGCCAAAGACAAATTGATAAGAATTTGGTGACAACCCGTGTCTGGATGCTATAATTTCTTTAAAGTGATTCTTCATCATTGAGAGATGGGGCCAAAAAGTAATTATAGAACACTTGGTGGATGAGTTGGTTTCATAACACAAACAAGCCGATTTCGATTTTAGTCTACGTCCGGATGCAGATCCGGCCAATCAGTGGGATACAAAACGTAAATTAATCAGCCTGGCAGAGGTATGCGCGCTACCTCGTGCCCTTCTAATTTACTCTGAAACTCAATGACCATTCTGACAGAACTAGAGTTCCTTGGCTGAGATAGGAAAACCTGCCGGAAGGACAACATTCTCTGCAGCAAATCACAAATCGGAGGCTTTATGGGAGAGTAGCCAGATGGAAGCCACTTCTGAGAAAAGGGAACATGACAGCACACCTGGAGTTTCCAATAAGGTACCTGAAAGTTTCTGAGATCATGAATAAAATATTCTGTGGTCTGATGAGACAAAAATTGAACTCTTTGGCCTGAATGCAAAGCGCTATGTCTGGCGGAAACAAAGCACAGCTCATCACCCATTTAACACCATCCCCACCATGAATCATGATGGTGGCAGCATCATGTTATAGGGATGCTTGTCAGCGACAGTGACTGGGAGACTTGTAAGGCTAGAGGGAACAATGAATGGAGCCAAATACAGACTAATACTTGAGGGAACCTGTTTCAGAGTGAAAAAAAAAACCTCAGACTGCAGAGAAGATTTACATTCCAACAGGACAATGACCACAAGCATACAGCCAAACCAACACTGGAATGGCTTCAGAATAATAACGTGAAAGTCCTTTCTTTAGTTGGCCATCCAAAGCCCAGACTTGATTCCCATTGAGAATCTGTGAAGACTTGAAGATTGCTGTTCACCGACACTCCCCATCGAACTTGATAGAGCTTGAGCAAATCTGCAAGGAAGAATGGGAGAAAATTCCCAAATCCAGATGTGCAAAGCTGATTCAGGCATACCCAAAAAGACTCGAAGCTGTAATTGCTGTCAAAGCCGTTTCTACTAAGTATTCACTCAGGTGGTTGAATACTTATGCAAGTGCATCTCTATGGACCCAATCACGTTGAGTCATCAATGATTTCTACCACTCCCAAATACAATCCAGGGATCAGCTACAAGCTTTTGTGGTAGTAAATGCTTAAACTGCCAATGACATCTGTATCCCCTGTTCGGACTAGTTTGTCATCGCAAGTTTGAAGTGCATTTACTAAGTGCGCAATCATTATTTTATCTGCCTCTTCGTGATTTGACATTTCCATCATTTCATTTCCAGGCCCATTGTGCATGACACCGTCCTTTGACGTGATGTGGAGATCCTTAACTGTCGGGATAGAAGTGGTGTTTTTTTACGGACCTTCATTTGATAAAAACTCAAAAAGATCTTCTTTGTACTTTGTTGGTGTAATGGTTCGAGCATCTGCTCCAAATCTGGGAGATCTGTAGTTCAAACTCTAGCCAAGTCATACAAAGACTTTTAAAATGGTACATGTTGCTTCCTTGCTTGATGTTTAGCATTTAAAAGCATAAGAACATAGACTATCTCCATCGGTTGGCGGGAACATACATCCACAGGGAGGAGGAAATTCCTCCTTTGAGGAAATGCCACACTAACTGCGGTGAGAAAGGCACCGCCATTGTTGTGACTTCGCTGGTACCCAGAGTGCTCTGGGAAGTGTGACCTCACTTCCCCCAAGCTCAGTGGTTGTGTTTGTAACATCCAACATCCAACAGGTGTGTGTGTGTGTGTGTGTGTGTGTGTGTGTGTGTGTGTGTGTGTGTGTGTGTGTGTGTGTGTGTGTGTGTGTGTGTGTGTGTGTGTGTGTGTGTGTGTGTGTGTGTGTGTGTGTCAGCTCCACTATGAGCTTTAAATCCTGAAAAAAAAAATTATCTGAGAATTTGGCTCCATTTGTTTGGACCATGAAGAGCTTTTGCCAAACCACTTACTCGTCGTTGTGTTAACCCGCCCCTCACCTGCATCCTCAGCCCGCTTAGTTTTTGTGTTCTTTGATACTTTTTTTTCAAAGTATCGGTCTTGTACAATCTCGAGCCAATTGCATGATTAAAGCTCACACCGTAGCGTAGGTGAGGACCGAATAACGTGGAGGTGTAGTCATCGAAAGTCGAACATGTTTGCTTGAGTTGCATGGTGTGAATGAGAGAAGTGCCATCAATAATTATTGCATCATAGCTGGAAGGTGGGACATCACTGCTCTCGTCTTCCTCGAAATTCTGAACTGCTTCCTCAAAGATACAGGTGCAGAGTTCAGCTTTGTTGCTCGTCATCTTCATTGTAGAAGGTGGAATTGCAGGTTCATGTTCAAAGAAAAGGTGGCAAATTTCCTTGCCGTTTGTGCAAAAAGCCAGAGTTAACTAAACAGCAATGTTTGATCTTTGAAGAAGGTCAGCTTCTTTTGGGTTGCTGCCTTCCATTGCTTATTATGTTTTTAATAGTTATGCTTATTTCTTTTGATTGGGACTTGCAATTTGTTTTCCAAAACTGAAGTCTTGTAGTCTTGGTATTGTGCTTGATCCAGCTGTTCTATGGGCCTGACAGCATCGATGGTCGACGTTTCAAAGAGTCCACGTCCATGAAGGGACGCTAGTTCTGCTTTTCCTTCAGGAAAAACGGTTCCTGCTTCGGTGAACAACATCCAGTTATGTGTCGAAATTATTTGTCTTATCAAAGCATTCATTGTGATATCCAACATACCTAGGTTTCCCAATTTGTGTAATTGACCTAATTATCCTTTCTGACCTTAAAATTGGGTCAACTTTGAGTAAAACTAGTCAAAAATCGGACTAAAGTGTTTGGCTTCTCGCACTAGATTTTGATACAAAACATAAGTAGGTTTATAGCAATTTGAAATTTGACTCTTGTTAACACACGAGTTGACATCCCTAACCAACCGTTAGATCGGTCAGTTGTTTGGGTCACCTTTGGATTCGCATTCCTTGGGTCCAAATTAATAGGACTATGTTGAAAAACCACTTCTAACAAGCGTGGTATCGAACTCTGGTTTCCTCATCCCACTACAAGGGCCAACCAGGTTCGGAAGTTAATACTATTCAGGCTGGGGGTGGGGGAGGGGAGTGTCAAAATGTTTCCCCCTGCAGAAATTTTGAGATTTCTCTGCAGCCCCCGTGAATTGCCAAATACTGTTTCATGACCTTTTTCTTAAGTCTTGCGCATATTTTGATACCAAATTTATGCAAATCAGACAAAGCGTTACATGGGGTGATGTGACAATCTAGTGTCAAATGTAATCGCCAAAATTTTATTTTCCTGTACAGGCATGTGTTAATGAATGGAGGTGGTGGTGTTGTTCTCCTCTTACCTTTATAAGGGGTGAGGTCCGATGGCAACAAGCTTCTGCATTGCCTTGACCAAGATACTCCTCCACCTTCCTCTGTCCTCAGCCAACTCCCTCCACTCTCCAACCAACCCTACCTTATGGACATCCCTCCTCACACGATCCTCCCATGTCAACCGTGGTCTACCTCTTTTCCTCCTACCTTGCTCCCTCAATCTCTCCACCCTCTTTGCCATTCTCTCTCCCCCCCCATCCGCACCAAGTGTCCAGCCCATCTCAGCCAGCATTTCATCAATCTCCCCGTCAAGCTCATCTGCACACCAATCTCCTCCCTCAGTTCATCCATCTTCCTTCCATCCACCCTCTTCACTCCTGAAATCCTCCTGACCCAGTTGTTCTCGCAAACCTGCAGCCTCTGTTGTCTCTTTATCAGTGCCACCCCTTTCAGCCCGTAAAGGGAGGCCAGTGTTACACATGACATCAGAACCTTCCCTTTCAATTTCCTTGATGTCTTTCTGTCTGCCATTACTCCCTCCACCCTCCTCCACGCATTCGCACCCACCTGAATCCTCCTCCGCACCTCTGCCTTGGACTTGCCATCCCTGGTCACTGTTCCTCCTAGATACTCAAACCTATTTCCCTGCCTGATCTGCTTCCCGTCTAACCTGCTATTCATTTCTTTTCTCTGCTGCCCATCCCACATCACATCAGTCTTCTTCAGCCCATGCTTCCCAAATGCCTCCTTCCACTCCCCAGTACCTTCTGCATCTCCCACCCACTCTCCACAACTGCCAGATCCTCTGCATCCAACATCTTCCCCATACTACCCCTCAAGCTCACCTTCCTGCTTACCAGCTCCATCACCATGATAAACATGATTGGGGTGAGAAAGCCTCCCTGCCTCAAACCGATGTTCATACTGAACTCCTCAGACATCCCAGGATGAACTAAAACTCTTCCCTTTGTTCCCTTGTACATCCCTTCCACCAACCTGACATGTTTCTGGCACTCCCATCCATCTCAGAGGCCGGCATTACACATGACATCAGCACCTTCCCTTTCAATTTCCCTGACATCTTTCTGTCTGCCATTAATCCCACCACCCTCCTCTACGCATTTGCACCGACCCGAATCCTCCTTCGCACCTCTGCTTCGGATTCAACATCCCCGGTATTCCCCCGGTATATCATCCCCCGGATTTACCATCACTGTTCCTCCCAGGTACCATGCTCCATCACCATGATAAACATGAGTGGGCTGAGAGAGCTTCCCTGCTTCAAACCGATGTTCACAATGAACTCCTCAGACATCCCAGGACCAAGCAAAACTCTTCCCTTTGTTCCCTTGTACATCCCTTCCACCAACCTGACATGCTTCTGGCACTCCCATCAATCTCAGTGTCGCCATCACCATCTCTCTCAGGACAGCGTCATAAACCTTCTCCAGGTCCACAAATCCCAATGCCATCCCACCTTACACCTCCAACCTCTTCTCCACCAGCTGTCTCAGGACGAACATCCCATCCGTCGTCCCCCCTACCCTTTTAAAACCCTGCTGCTCTTCTCCAATCTCCATCTCCACATTCTTCTTTTTCCTCCCATCCAGAATCCTCTCTAGCACCTTCATTACATGACTTGGGAGCATAATGCCCATGAACTTCCCTGGATCTTGAACATCACCCTTGCCCTTCCATATTGGCACAATTAACCCTGTCTTCCAATCCTCCAGAATTGAACCCTTGTTCATACATACATTCAACTGAGTCCAACTTCGAATTATAATCTCTGCACACACTTCATCAACGCCTGGTACTCTTCTCTTCTTCATCCTTTCCAACGCCATCTACATTTCCTCCTCTGTGATCTCCACCAACTCTGCTTTCCCCTCTACCTAACACGGTAGCTCCAGTTCACCGTTGCTTCCTTCCCAGCTCAACAGCTCTTTGAAATATCCTTCCCACACCCTCAGTACTACCCCCTCTCTGTCACTAGCCTCCCGCCACCATCCTTAATCACTGCCCCCCCTCGCCCCTCCACTTCATGTCCTTACCATCCTCATCCCTGTCATAAGCCAATTTATATATCATCTCCAGTCAGGTGTGATGTGCAGTAATTCAGGAAAAGTTACTTTTGCCTTCAAATAGAACTTATCTCCTATGGAGTGTTGAGTGTCCTGTGTAAGATTGTGGTGAAAACAAAAGAACACATTAGAAATCTGTACAATTAAACACACAATAAACTGGAGAGTTCATAGAACACATTACCCAGTGCAGTGTTGAGGTATATCGTTCAATTTAAATGAAATCGATTTTAAGGATTGTTTAAAAAAAAAAAAAATCCACAATTTTTAGCACTATTAAAGCAGTCTTATACACCACCCTATTTAACATCCAAGTACTGCTAAACTGGAGGTTCTTGGAAGTGATAAGATGGCGATTTGTGTTCTTCAGTGTTCAAGTATGTAATTAAATTTAAATAAAATTAAGATTGTAAAAATGGCATAAAAAATTAATTCCGAAGTTTACCGCCCTCTTACTGCCATTGACGAAGTGTCTATTAATTACATCACTCTATCTAACATGTTACGCTAGTTCTTCGTTCCTGTCATATGTGCCATTATGACGTCCTTACAAACGGTAAGTTTCCTGTTTGGAATGATTTTTAATTTCGTTTGACTGCCAGGTAGACAGAGTAAAGAAAACGATCTCACTCCTCTCTGTGCAAGTGCGATCGGGACGAATTCAGAGACAGAATGCGTTTAAACGCAGGCTTGTTTTCTCATTTATGTTTAAAATATAACATTGAATTTAAATAAGTTGTTCCTCGATCATAAACCAACGTTTGTAGACAGACAGATGGATGCACAGACAAACAGACAGACATGAACCAATTGTTCAACCCCGTTGTGCACACCAATTGCTTAACCTCACTATTAAACAATAAAATACATTAGAAATTAGAATAATACAAAACAAAAGGAAACTGAAAGTCCATTTCTGGGATCTTGGGAAGGTTGGGGATGGAGGGTTAAAATTATCCCTCCCCTCCCCGGCCTAAACATACTTTGAAAAAGCCCAGCCTGAATAGGGTTAATATGTACCCTGGTACAAGTATGTGCTGAATAAGTATTCCTCTTTCTTCTCTTTTGAAGAGATTTCAGGCCATTGTTTCAATGGTCATTCGTGCACCGGACTAGTTGGATAGGGCCATCTGAAGATGTAAATGGATTTTTAGGAGCACCAATTGCACATTTTTGATCAGATTGTGGTGCTCTGAGTTTTTCTTTTTTTTAAAAATCTTGAGCAGATGTCACTTTTCTTGGATACAGAGGTAAAAAGGTTAGATAATTTCCATACATAGTCTATGTGCCATGCATGGAGTATCCATCGCCGAGACCAAATGTTCAGTGTTGAACGAGTTGGTTGCACTAGTTCGAAAAGCTTTGTGAAGAATATAGCTGTGGTATGAGCACTCATCATTATCCTCCTGGCAGGTTTGTTGGAAGATGGAGGAATGGTTGATCGAACATTTGTTTCGCTGAACATGTCTGACAATTGGGTTCAACTTGCTGTACTTGAAAGATGGCTTTTGGCCGCAGCCGAATAAAATCAGGGGTGATGTGACTGAACGCATGAAAGAAGTAGAAATGTTCCAGCCAAAACCTACAAAGGAAACGTAAAGGCCGAGTCACACTGTGACTGTCACAACTGCCAACCAATGATAATGTCCATGACTGAAGACCTACAATGTTTCAGGACTTGCAGTCATGTAACTATAGCGATGCTCCCTGCTGCTTCAACCAGATCTTTAGTTCTGCGACTTTCAACTCGTCAGGATTTCTTCAATTCAAACTCGTGTTTGGATCGAACAATTAAATATGCGTGACTAACAAAATATAATGTTCTAATTTTTCTGTGGTGGCTTATCACCTGGGTTCCCACAATGCATTGTATGTGTGGTGTAAAATGGATAAGTCCTATTACTCAAACCTGCATTCTAAAAATGATGACATCACATGCTCTGCACGTTTCCTTATGTGGTTGTTACCCCCATTCTTGCCCGCACTCTTCAGACACATCCTCACTGATGATAAAGCACATTTTGAAGAAGACATTGTAAACTACTCCTGCTTCATTAAAAGCACCATTATTTTCACTTTATTGTGGGGTTTGCCAGAAAAAAATTTTTTAATTTATTTTTGGCTGTCTTTCATGAACAAGCTGGCCAAGCCTGATGTTAAACTGAAGGTGATTTGGACAGGAATTTGTAATTTGTGCAGGGTGCCTTTTATAACTCACCCACAAATGATGCTGTGGGATCTGTCATCCACCAAAAACCAGTTCTGCCGGATGGGCTCCAGCTTTCCGTCCTTCCGATGGATGGCACACACATTGATGCCTCACCCTGCATGCAAAGCACGAGGATGGCAGTTTATAGTTGGGCCGAGATTCGTACCATCTTCTACCAGCAGTGAAATAATATTTATATCCTTATCAATTGATATATTTTGCCTCTATTTGACATTTGATGCTGTTCCCACTTAATTTTAATGTCAGACTGACTGACTTTTGTAAATATATTAACCACCTGAATTTATAGATTTAGGACAATAAACCTTGGATCTATTTTTCATATAACTGGCTCTACCCTCATTCTTTTTGCCCACGCATGACCCACATGTAAAGACTAATCACCTTTGCTGTACTAAAGCACCATCAACTTATTTGGTCATCCAAGTCATTGAGAAGGCAATCCCACTTGTTTGCCTCACCCCAATGGGGTTGCGATACTCTTGTAATCTCGTGTCTGTCTGTGTCCACATCTATATTTTCCCTTTAATTTTTTCTTTCCTCTGCAACCGCTTGTCTGATCAATGCGAAACTAAACAGAGGAGGAACTCCGCATCAAAAATATTTCATTGCGAAATCGGACAAATAAGTCACATGGTATGGCAGCTGTATTGATTGAAGAAAAAATTTGGGCATCTACGAAACCGCTCAACAAAAAATAATTTAAACTTGGCATGTGTCATCAACTCCCCATGGGGTGTGTTTGGTGATAACGATGACATCATTGGTAAAATGGCATTCCAGCCATAATTGGTTTAATCTAAATCCTTATCTGAAAAATCTGAAATTTCACATATCTGATCTATGACCTGATGTGAGTTAATGATTAAATTTGTGATGTCATCGCTCACATGGTCTGCCAGCCATATTGGATTGCAATTAAAAACGTCGACAAAACTTCTCCAGAACCACTTAACAGATCAATGTGAAACTTTATACATGTGATTGACTAGCCATGGGAAATGTAGTTTATATTTTTTCATATGCATCTTCATCAATTGATGCAATTTAGCCTTTTAATGTGCACAAACATCCTAATAATCGATCAATTATAATCAACTCGATGGTATTCAGAGAATACTTGTCCTGCGCAGTCTTGAGAAGGACTTGGTGCAAGATCCAACTCTTCTGTTTTTTAAGATTTTTATCTTGCCAAAACGAAGTTTTTGCAAGATATGTTAGTCAGCAGGTTTTTTTTATTTTTTTATTTTTTTTGTCTAATCACGTATAAAAAATTCTGCAGAGCACAGTTATCAATGGAAAATTTTGTAACTTCACATATCAGAGGCCTATAGAGGTCCCTTTCAGCGCACAGAATTTTGAAGGTCAAGGTCAAAGGTCAAGGTCAAGGTCACTTTGTCGCAAATCAGGGGAGTCGACGAAACCCTTATTTTTTGAGTAATTTTGATTGGATCGTCTTCAAACTTCATGAGAATATAGTTCATGGTCTGGCACTCAGCTGATTAATTTTTGGTGGCGATTGGCCTTGACCTTCATATGTTTTTTTTAATATATTTTTTTTGTCTGTAATCACATATAAATCACTCTGCAGAGCACAGTTATCATTGGAAATTTTTGTAACTTCGCATATCAGAGGCCAATAGAGGTCCCTTTCAGCGCATAAAATTTTGAAGGTCAAAGGTCAAGGTCACTTTGTCGCAAATCAGGGGAATCGACGAAACCCTTATTTTTTGAGTAATTTTAATCTAATCGTCTCCAATCTTTATGGGGATGTAGTATATGGTCTGGCGCTCAGCTGATTAGTTTTTGGTGGCGATTGGCCTTGACTTTCATGGTTAGTGCCTGAGGTCAAACATTTGACCCCAAGGTCAAATTTTCAAGTTTTAGGAACCATATCGTGTAGTGCCTCAAATTGAACACCTCGATGAGTGCTTTCTAGATATGTCAAGCTTGAGACATTATGACGTCATTTGGTGACGTTATGAGGCAAACACATAGTTTTAATGGTTACTCTGTAGAACGATTCTCATCGGAATCTCTCGTAGGCAGATATTCCTCAAGGAGTCGCTCCTGGTGGATTGCAGCTCTGTTCACCTCAGTGTGACCTTAAAGAAGTCACACGTGGTCACCTTTTGGCAAGATACGTGTCACCCTGCAGGTGACATTGGTTTATTTTTTCTTTGATCCAATATGGCTGCCAGACTAGTGACCGATGATGTCATTTTTATCAAACTATATATCCTGTGGATAGTTGAGTTAGTTAAAGTTTTGCATTGAGCAGTTAAGCGGTTTCAGAGAGGAAGATTTTAAAAGATTTTTGCTTCGATCCAATATGGCTGCTACGTTGCACTTGTCGAATTGTGATGTCATAATGAAGGCACTGACGACATCCTCATTAACAAATCTTATTCCTCATGGGGTGCACATTACAATGAGCATTTTTTTTTCATGGAGTGGTTTTGGAGATATAGAGGGGCAAAGTTTTTCGGTTTTTCCAGGATGACGCCTGTATCACGTGACCTATGACGTCATTGTGACAAAAAAATTCTCCAGGATGTGGCACACCAATTTGGAAAATTTTGTGTCAATCAGACCAAGAGTTGCTGAGAAAATGAATTTTAAAAATGCAGACACGTACATATTGCACACGTACGCGACCGATCGCTTAACCCCGCTTTTCAATTCATGAGCGCCGGGTAATAAAGGTACGGATAATGGCAATGTATGTGACATTGGGTGCGTGGATAATACAGGTAGCATGGATAATACAGGGGCCAGAATAGCAGTGGGCCATAATAGTAGCGTGTTCAGTTAACGATGGTATTTTTGTTCAGAATTACCATGCGAGGTGAGACAATGCACTCTACTGAATGCCATTCAAGTTAGTCCTTGCGACCACTTTTCAATGACCTCAAACGAATTATGAAAAGACCCTGGTCTCTGTCTTTTGACAATACAACAAAAACATGTTATTACCAGTTTCCTTTGTCCTTTAAAGTGCAGACTTATTCCATTTAAAAAAATATGCTTACCTTTGAGCTTTTTGGGTCTTTGTTATATCCCAGTAGTCAATCCTATAAATATAAGGGCAATACCCCTGGGCACTCTCCTGGTTGTGGCTGGATAAGAAAACTAGGGAACCACTGGTAGGTGTGGTTAATCCCCAAAATATGTGATGGGGAAGAAAGTATATACCTATAGATTATTTTTTAAATGCCGTGAACAAACCAAAGTTTGTTCATGTACCTATTTTGAGGAAATACCTATTTTTGGTGGCAACCCCATAAACCCCTTAAACCACGCTTTTTTAACAGTGTGAACAAACTTTGGTACATCACGGGTGATGAAGGTTGTGGTCAAGTTTCATCAAAATAATGTGTTTAGTTTCTGAGAAGAAAGCAAATATCTATTTTGGGGGGGCAACTCCTCCCCACCTCACCCCCCAATAGACTTACTTAGACTTCCATTTTTTCTTAATGGCGTGAACAAATTTGGTACATCACAGGTGATTGAAGTTTTTGGTCAAGTTTCATCAATATTGTGTGTGTGAATTTGGAGAAGAAAGCAAGTACATATTTAGGAGGGAACCCCCCTCCCCCCAGCCCCGTAAACATCCTTAGACACCAATTTTTTATGTCGTGAATAAACGTTGGTACATCATGGATGATGAAGGTTGTGGTCAAGTTTCATCGAAATTGTGTGTGTAATTTCTGAGAAGAAAGCAAATGTCTCTTTTGGGGGGGAAACCCCCCCTCCCATAAACTCACTCAGTAGATCCCTCAGACCCCGATATATTTAATTCCGGGAATAAACTTTAGCATATCATTGGTGATGAAGGCTGTGGTCAAGTTTCATTGGAATTGCATGTGTAGTTTCTGAGAAGAAAGCAAATATCTCTTTTGGAGGGTAACTCCCACAGATTCCTTAGGGACTGATTTAAAAATTACTATTATTTTTTTTAATGCCGTGAATAAACTTTGGTGCATACTGGGTGATGAAGGTTGTCGTAAAGTTTCATCGAAATTGTATTTGTAGTTTTAGAGAAGAGGTTGCAGGTATTTGGTTCATCATATCTTTTGTTGCAAGTGGTTCATTGTATCTTTTGCAAGAGTAGGCATTTTGGTTATGTTGGTTTTCCTAAGGTATAAGTAATCGAAGTTGGATAGTTGGTAATTAGGCAAGTTCATGTTGGTTTTTTTATTTACTTGTTTATTTATTTTTAAGTGGCAAAATAAACATTTATGGTTTACATTCAAGAGGCTCAATCCAGATCTTCACGCCCAACTGGCTTTCTTTCTACCCGGCTATCCCCCAATTGATGATCCCAGCAGACATTTAATGTTGTTTCAACGTTAAGGTTGGAATTGCGTCACGACATTGAACAACGAAACGTCTGTTAATGTTGTTTCAGCATAATTTTGCCGACTGGAATGCCACTGTTAACATATCATTCCAAGTTTGTTTCCAGTTCTTTATCCTGATGCTTTGTGTGTGATTACAGAGACATCTTGATCTCTCATGTGGGCTCAATGCTCACCTTTTCCGGCTTGTGTGAGGACATACGGCAAATGTGTGCTTTTTCACAAGGACAGCCATTCACACTCAAGTGGATCGATGAGGAAGGTCGGTCATCACGTAGATTATTCGATACCTGTCTACTTTTATTGAAATCCACTTTCCGTGCTAACCCATGTTTTTGCCTCACCAGGTGATCCCTGCACCATCTCCTCCCAGATGGAGCTGGATGAGGCGTTGCGTCTTTACGACATTAACAAGGACTCTGAACTGACTGTGCATGGTACTTAGCACCATATACACAAGCCATCCTGCTCACTGAGTTGCACACACACCTCTTATGTTTGCTTTTTTTAACAACTATTTCCATTATTCACTGAAATCTCACATGCATGCACCACGAGTTGCACATGGTGCTCACCATTCATTTTAATTACAGCACTCTATACCTTGTACTCAGTGGCTTGATCACAGTTCATCGCTTGCTATCACCGCCATTGTAAGCCCGGTGTTGGCTTAACGGTTCGGGTGGCTGGTTTAGGATCGTAGGGTCATGAGTTCAAGCCCTTGTCATGCCTTTGAATTAACACGAAGTGGGTTGACTCAGCCTGCCATCCTTATGAGGTCGGCGAAATGAGTACCAGCATGCTGGTAATGGTGGCATTGCATCAGCGGCACAGCACGCCCCCAGAAAATGATGCAGCCAAGCAGCCACAGGTTACATATGAATAAATATATAAAAACTGCCGTTGTTATAGTTGATCAGCAAAACATACAATGAGGCAAATGAACATTGGAAAAATATAAGACTTTTCTCAGCGTTTTCAGTAACCAGAGCCTAACTAGCAGTGGGTATTTTGCCATGGGAGAGCTTCTTCTCCTTCTCCTTCTCCTTCTCCTTCTCCTTCTCCTTCTCCTTCTCCTTCTCCTTCTCCTTCTCCTTCTCCTTCTCCTTCTCCTTCTCCTTCTCCTTCTCCTTCTCCTTCTCCTTCTCCTTCTCCTTCTCCTTCTCCTTCTCCTTCTCCTTCTCCTTCTCCTTCTCCTTCTCCTTCTCCTTCTCCTTCTCCTTCTCCTCCTTCTCCTTCTCCTTCTCCTTCTCCTCCTTCTTCTCCTTCTCCTCCTCCTTCTCCTTCTCCTTCTCCTTCTCCTTCTCCTTCTCCTTCTCCTTCTCCTTCTCCTTCTCCTTCTCCTTCTCCTTCTCCTCCTTCTCCTTCTCCTTCTCCTTCTCCTTCTCCTTCTCCTTCTCCTTCTTCTCCTCCTTCTTCTTGTCCTCCTTCTTCTTCTTGTCCTCCTTCTTCTTCTTCTTGTCCTCCTTCTTCTTCTTCTTCTCCTCCTTCTTCTTCTTCTTGTCCTCCTTCTTCTTCTTCTTGTCCTCCTTCTTCTTCTTGTCCTCCTTCTTCTTCTTCTTGTCCTCCTTCTTCTTCTTCTTGTCCTCCTTCTTCTTCTTGTCCTCCTTCTTCTTCTTGTCCTCCTTCTTCTTCTTGTCCTCCTTCTTCTTCTTGTCCTCCTTCTTCTTCTTGTCCTCCTTCTTCTTCTTGTCCTCCTTCTTCTTGTCCTTCTTCTTCTTGTCCTTCTTCTTCTCCTCCTCCTCCTCCTCCGCGGATCATCCGTTGTGATCCGCATAATGATTTGGCACAGCTTTTATGCCGGATGCCCTTCCTGACGCAACCCTGGTCGCCTCTTACGACACAGGGAAATGGTACACCTATTCTAACCGGGGCATACACCGGGCCCAGTACACTGGTACTCACTTCGCCAACCTCGGAAGGATGACAGGCTGAGTCAACCTCCTGGTGTGTATTAATTCAAGCGACAACGGGGCTTGAACTCAGGACCTTTTGGATCCCAAGCCGCTACCCGAACCACTACGCCAACACCAGGCTCACCAGGGAGAGCTTCTGCTTATCAAGTACAGTAATTTACAATGGCATTTCTTGAACGTTGCAGTTGTGTGTCGAATGAGCAAAACAGTAACTGTGCAAGACGTCAGGCTCTGTCATTGCTTTGATTTTGGAACTACATCATGCTTATGTCATAACAACATATACAGTACAGTGTCACATGTTACCGAGCAGTAAGATGGTACGTTATCTATAAGATTGCATGATAATGTCTTGTTTTTCATGCAGTTGAACAACACTGGATAAACACCGCTCTGATATTATGCTTTGTGTGAGGTACTCTGTTGGGGTGCGGTGTGTGTCTTCAATCCCACAACCTTTTTAGGGCAGTCTTGTTCTTTTTTTGTTGTTTTTTTGGTTCGTGTTATACGCATTTTACTTCCTCTCTTGAGTTCGTGCCCTGAGGCATTCAGTCGACCACAAAATGTGAACTCTTGCCACACGTTGACCAAACCAGGCAGGTCAGGCAGATTATCCCCTCCTTGAATCTCATTAGTGAGCCAGCCATGTCTTTACTGATGATCCATTAGCGAGATGATAATTCTAGTTCGGGGTCCAGAAGCTTAGGATCAAAATGCTTCATATTGCTGCCTTCGGCTGGATTTGTCTGAACCAACAACATCTGGCTACGAATCCAGTGGCCATCAAACCTAATTTTGCTCTCCCTTTACAAATTTATCTTGTCAGTACATAGAATCATGTTGCAGCTAATTGATTTTATTATTGTCAATGGAAAGCAGCACAGAAAGCTTGGGGGGAGTGAGTCCTGACAGAACACAGCAAACCATTGTGCACACGAATGAATCTGAAGCAATAGGTGTAATGGAAGAAGAAGAGTCCCTTTTGCTGCTTTTGTCATGAGAAAGCTTTTTGGAAATGCAAAATTACTGCAGAAAATGAGCAAAGAGGAATATACATCTGGATGTTCTGCTCTTCTGATTTATTGCTTGATTTATTGATTGATTTATTAATTGATTGATTGCTCTCACGAGTTGGTCATGCATGTGGAGCCATCTCTCATTCACTTCCTTGTTTATTTTCAGGGCTTTTCGGGGTTAGGAAACTGGTGCAAAGCTGTGGAAAGAAGTGACATTGTTGAGCTTAGGTTCCATTTCCATTTTCTCTCTTTTCTCAATTTAGGCCGTCCACCACCCCTTCTCACCGCCACGGCCTCAGGATTGTTGAAGCTTGTGCATTTGGTTTGAAAACGATGGCAAACTCAGTATTGGAGTCATCTTTTTCATGTGGCCATGAGAGTTGTTGATTTATGGTGACCTTGCTCTCTCTCTCTCTCTCTCTCTCTCTCTCTCTCTCTCTCTCTCTCTCTCTCTCTCTCTCTCTCTCTCTCTCTCTCTCTCTCTCTCTCTCTCTCTCTCTCTGTGTCTGTGTCTGTGTCTGTGTCTGTGTCTGTGTCTGTGTCTGTGTCTGTGTCTGTGTCTGTGTCTGTGTCTGTGTCTGTGTCTGTATTCTGGTGAATTCTGCTTGTTCAAAGTTTGTTTTTCACAGGCCTATTGGCAATGCTGTGGCATTCCCCTCCCCTCCCCCCCCGAATAATGGCTCTTAATCATCATGCACCATCTGCTGTCTGACCTAACTACAAGTTCCCATTGATTTGTACTTCACCACCTGTGCTCAAGTAGATGGGTTCACCACATGTGACAGTCTATGAGATGCCAGTTCAGTGTCCACTTTAGCACTGTTCAGTCAGGGTGAATTGTCCGTTTAAATTCTGAATTCAGCAGATATTAAGGACTTGGATTGTAAGCTTTTTGGGAGATTTGCCATGTTTCAACTTGATCATCAATTGAAAACTCACCCAGCTCATTAATGATCCTCAGTGATGGGATATGTTGCCTAATCTTCCGATGCTACCTTGTTCTGGTTGACATGTGGGTGCCAACACACACTTTGTTTTTGCATTTGGAACCTGTAGGACCAGAGGCTGTCGTGCGAACAGCTGGTTCATTTCTCAGCTGTATAGTCTGTCCTACCATATGGGCAATTCCGCAGTTAGTAACGTTACATTTTAGGGACATTCTCATTATTTAGATAAGAGTCCTTTCTCTATCTGTGGATGTAAAGTCTCATTAATGTCACCAGAGATCAACCTAGTCTAGACGTAGAACAGAGCAAAGAATGAAATCATTTCATGAAACATTCTAGAAGAAAGAACTGCTTTTAATGCCGGTTAGTAACGTTACAAAAAAAGGACGTTACTAACCGGCATTAAAAGCAGTTCTTTCTTCTAGAATGTTTCATGAAATGATTTCATTCTTTGCTCTGTTCTACGTCTAGACTAGGTTGATCTCTGGTGACATTAATGAGACTTTACATCCACAGATAGAGAAAGGACTCTTATCTAAATAATGAGAATGTCCCTAAAATGTAACGTTACTAACTGCGGAATTGCCCATATGTATTAATTCAGACACACACAATTACTACAAACCACAACAGCACATTCAAAATGTAGCACAAAAGTTGCTTGCTTATTCTTTTTTAATATGCTTGCTGAGCAATCAAAGTTAACTTAACTTTTATCGTCTTGCTTAAATTTGTAAAATCTTTTCTTTTGAAGTTACACGTGTGCCAAATTCAAGTCACATGTCTTGCACTCATCTTGATGTACAACTAAAGGATAATTTGCAATCAAATTAGTGGCTATGTGATCATGATGGATAATTGTCCAATTCTTGAATGGCTGTGATTAAAACTTCAAAAGTGCATTCTCAAGTCGAACAGGTAAATTGCTTCCACCTTCAGTCGAACGTCAAATGTCTAGGTGGATGTTGAGTTGGATCCATATTCAAACGGAAGACCAAGAAGGAACTCGAAGAAGTGAAGAGCAAAGATTGAGTCATCAGTAGGAACCTGGATATGATTCAGGTTTCAGCTGCTACTCCACAACACTCAATTGCATGCCTTTTTGACATCAGAATTGCATGCTATCCAGGTGCAGCCAAGTGAGCCTTTCAGAAAACTGTTTTCAAGAATTCACTTCTCTTTAGAGCAGTGATTCTCAACCCTACCTCTGTCATTTACCCCCTCGGCTTGATGTATTTCGCCATTTACCCCCTTACTCCCATGCAAAAAAATGCATATCCGGCATAGAGGCACAGACAAAAAGAAGATTTAACAACTTTATGATTACGGTTTTGCACAAATAAACTTTGATAAAGGAAAAAAACAAACAGTCCACTTGTATCAAACAAAAATACCAGAAGCATTACACTGGTCAACAACAAATTTGTTGTCTGCATTTTTTAAGCTGATTTAGGACGAATCTGATGCGCTGAATCCAAAACTCACATTAGTTTTGTTCAATCAGGTCAAGTTTTTGAGATATGGCCACATGTCGTTTTTTACATTTTTGTTCACATGTACGCATGTGTGGAGCATTTTAGAAGAAGTTGGTGGGGGTAAAATGTCATATCAAATAATTGTTTTGATTGGAAATAATTATTTTAATGACAAGAAGTATTCAGGTACGATAGTTCTGGGTGATTATGTCGAAAAGGGATCAGTTTGAAGTCATAAAACCTCAAAATCTTCCAAAAATTGGTCTTCCGCAAATTGGTCTTCCAAAAAAATCAGCTTCTTCCGCAACAGGCATCAAGAGTACCTCCGTTTTTTCTCTGAAGAGAAGGACTTGGTGTACTGTGCTGATATTGCGCAGCTTCTGCTCAAGCTTGGAGTGCCCCAGTACGAACCCAAAGATTGGAGACTGTTCATTGACAGCAGCAAGCGATCACTGAAATGTGTTCTGCTACACAACGGCAACCAGTTTGCCTCTGTACCCATCGCTCACTCGACTACACGGAAGGAGAAGTATGAAGCGGTGAAGTATGTGCTGGAGAAAATTGGTTATGATCAGCATAAGTGGTTTATTTGTGTTGACGTGAAGATGGTGAACTTTTTGTTGGGACAACAGTCTGGCTTCACCAAGTACCCATGTTTTCTGTGCATGTGGGATAGTAGGGACCGTGCTCAGCATTACACGAAGAAGGACTGGCCTGTGCGGGAGGAATTGGTGCCATGCAAAGAAAGGAACGTCATCAACGACCCTCTGGTGGACAGAGACAGAATACTCTTCCCACCGCTGCACATCAAGCTCGGCTTAATCAAGCAGTTCACCAAGGCTCTGGACAAAGATGGTGACTGCTTCACTTACTTGTGCCAGGCTTTTCCAGGATTGACCATGGAGAAGTTGAAAGCTGGCATCTTTGATGGTCCTCAGATCCGTCAGCTCATCAGAGATCCGGAGTTCAAAAACTCAATGAACGAAGTGGAACTGGAAGCGTGGAAGACATTTGTTTTGGTAGTGAAGAACTTTCTTGGCAACAATAAGGCCAGAAACTACGCAGAACTTGTCAACAACATGCTGACTGCTTTCAGAAACCTGGGCTGCAACATGAGCATCAAGATGCACTACCTATTTTCACATATGAACCGGTTTCCTGAGAACTTGGGTTCAATGAGTGACGAGCAGGGGGAGAGATTCCATCAGGACATGAAGGAGATGGAGACCAGGTATCAGGGTCGCTGGGACGCAGTCATGATGGCTGACTACTGTTGGAATCTGAAGAGAGACCTCCCTGCCGCTGAACATTCCAGGAGTTCGAAGAAACGGAAGTTCAAGCCCTGAAGTTTGAACAGTGGTGACGCAACATGCAATTTACTTGTACTTACCTTTATCAATGCCCACCATTCAGATGACAGTAATCGATGTTTCTATCATGTAATCAATAAATGTTGTTGGCAAAAAAAATTTTTTTCTTAAAAACATGTTTAGGATGATATGTGTTGACAAAAATCAGCTGATAATGCCACAAAAATGTAATTGATTTTGTCACAAGATCTGATTTTTTTCAAATCAACTTAGCACAAAAACCTGACCTGATGGAGAGAAACGGATGCCATTTCCTGATTCAGCAGTGCCAGAATACCCTAATTCACTTGTAGAAATTTAGACAACATTCAGAAAGTAAAAAATTGTTGACCAGTGTTATCAGTGGGAATTCTGCTGATTCATTGAGTCAACTAGTTTATTTATTTGAGTAGCTGTTGATGACAACGCTACCCTTATGTCGTCATCAGATTTCAGGCTGTTCCTTGCCTTTGTCTTCATAGCTACTAAAGTAGAGAAACCTGATTCTCATAGATATGTGGTGACAAGGGAACAAGCACTTTGAAGGCTCGCTGAGTAAGAAATGGGAATGAATCTGTGAGTTTCATCCAGAAATCAACACCAACTCTATCAAATTCTTCCTCAAGACTAGCAGAGGACTGAAGATCAATCAGCTCCTCTTTTGCTGGGTTGTCATCTCTCATTTCTGACAGATCAGTGGTAAAAGGTCTTAATATCCATCTTTCTGTAGGTATCATGTCATCTGGAAAGTAGTCAGTGAAGTGATGTTTCAAGATGTTCAAACGTGTTGTGATGTCTTCATTTATTTCAGGTACCGCACCAGGTTCTTCTCTAATGGCCTCATCCAAGTTTGGAAAATTTGCAAAAAAATTTTGATGAACTCTTCGTGCCCATAAATCCAGCTTTGTCTGCAATGCTTTCATATTTTCACCTGCTTCAACGATGGTTTTTTTTTTTTTTTTTTTTTTGTATACCTTGGTCGAGGCTCGTATGAGAGCTAACACACAACTCACAGCAAGGAGGCATGAGACAAGAGGGGTGGGAGTGGAAGGGACAAAACATTGGGGAACAGACACAGGTGAACTGTGGAAGGGAGAGGGATGGGGATGGGACGGGGAACATGGCGAGGAGAAGATGGACATTACAGGGACTTTCAGGAAGGAAAGCAGGAGAATTGAAGGAAGTGGGCTTGGGTGGATTATCGGGGGTAGAAAAGATCGAGGATTTGGATGGGGGAAGATAAGAGGTGGTGGTGAACAGCTGTTTTGAAAGCCTGGAGGGAAGAATGGGAAAGAATAGAGTGAGGAAGTTTATTCCAAAGGCGGGAAAAAAGAGGAATGAAAGAGTGAAGATGAGCAGTGATTCGTGATTTTGGTAGTTTTACCAGAAGGGGGTTGTTGGCGGACCTTGAGCGCCCTGTGGAAATGTGGTTGGGACAAATCGCAGAGAGAGCAGGGGGGCAAGGCTGGAGAGGAGTCGGTAGAAGACAGAAAGACCACCGACCAACCTGCGGTGATTGAGTGAGAGGCCCAAAGACTCAGCTTCATTGCGGGAGATGCCAATGATCTTAAAAGCCCTGGTTTCGACAGCGTGAAGTCGAGAAAGGTGGGAGGCAGGAGCACCAGCCCAGAGGGGAGAGCAGTACTCCATCAGGCTACGGACAAAAGCTTTGTAAGTAGTCAGGAGCTCAAGAGGGCCGAGGAAGGACTTTGCACGACGGAGGATTCCCAGTCGGCGACTGGCTTTTGAGGCAAGGTTGGAAATGTGACTTTCCCAGGAAAGGTCATGGCAGATAGTGAGACCCAGAAGCTTGAAAGAAAAGACTTCTTCCAGAGGATTGTTGAGAAAGTGGATGGGGGGGGTTTTGCAAACGGTCCTTTCGAAGAGACATAGTGAGAGTGTGAGATTTGTGTGGATTGAAAGACATGTTCCACGTGTTGGACCAGTTTGTGATTTTATCCAGATCTGCAGTGAGCGAAGAAGCTGCTGCTTGCCGGTCTGAGGGATGACAGATGGTACGGCAGAGGGTGGAGTCATCGGCAAAGAGAAATAGAGGATTTTCCAGAGAGTCCGAGAGATCATTGATGAAAACCAGAAAAAGAACAGGGCCCAGAACGCTACCTTGAGGAACTCCAGCCTGCACAGGAAGAGGGGATGAAAGAACTCCATTTAGGGCCACACGTTGACTGCGACAGGAGAGGAAGTCTGCGAGCCATGAGTGGAGATGGCCTTGAATACCATGGGAAGAGAGTTTGGTGAGTAGGGCAGGGTGCCAGACTGTGTCAAAAGCACGTGATATGTCCAGGGATACGGCTCGGATTTCCTGTCTGGCATTGAGGACCTCCATCCATTGATGGGAGAGCAGTAGCAGCATATCCAGGGTAGAGTGACCTGGTCTGAAACCAAATTGATGATTGGAAATCAAGCCATTGGAGAAGAGGAAGGATTTCATGTCTGAAGCAATGATGGATTCCATAACCTTGCTGATGATTGGGAGAAGGCTGATTGGTCTGTAGTTACAGGGATCTGTTTTTGCACCTTTTTATGCAGGGCAGTGATGTTAGCAGATTTCCAAGCAGATGGCAGATGACCTTGGGAAAATGAGAGGGTGAATAGAACAGAGAGAGGGTGAGCAAGAGCAGAAGAGCAGGCTTTGAGGACACGTGGGCTGATGCCGTCTGGACCGGTTGCAGAATCTGACTCGAGGTTTGAAAGCAAGCTCTCCACCTTGTCAGGAGAAAAGGATACAGAGTCCAGGGACAGTTGGGTGCGACTGGGTAAAGTGGGTAGAGATAGTGATGGGTTTGGGACACAAGATTTAGCTGCAAACACCGAGTTTAGACATTCAGCTTTATCACGTGTGGAATCAGCAGTGCGGCCATTTGAGGTAAGGGAGGGGATGGAGGGGGAACATACACCAGAAACAGATTTGATTAAACGCCACCAGGATTTTGAGGAGGGAGAGAGGTCTGAGAGTTCAGACTTGAGATGAGAAAGATGTTGTTTTCTGGCTCTCCTGAGGGTAGATACACACTTGTTCCGAGCTTTGTGGAAAGAACTGAGATTGCCCTCAGTTGGGTTTGCTTTCCATGAGGCAAAGGCAAGTTGTTTCAGGACAACTGCCTCGCCACAAGCTTCAGTAAACCAAGGGCGGGAGGAAGGGTAAGACAACTGAACACGAGAGGGGATAAATCTGTGCATGAGGGAGAGCAAGTTTCTTTGAAAGAATTCCCAGGATGAGTTGATGTTTGAGAAAGTAGTGATAGGAGACCAGTCTGTAAGTTTGATGGCTGCTCGGAGACCCTGCCAGTCGGCTTGAGTGAAATGCCAGACTCGACGGCGGTGAGGTGGTTCTCTGATGACAGCCAGAGAGATGTCCACTTTAACAAGGACGTGGTCAGAAGAACCAATTGGAGCGAAGGAAGAGCAGCAGATATTGTCAGGGAAATTTGTCAAAATCAGATCCAGAAGAGATGGAGTACCATTGGTTGAGATCCGGGTCGGGAAGTTGACCGATTGAGTCAGTCCCAATGAGTCACAGAAAGCTTTTGCTGACGTCCCATGGCAGGTGAGAGAGGTACCCACACCTAGCCAACTGGCGTGATGACAATTGAAGTCGCCACATAAGAGGAAGAGAGAGTTTGGATGAGAAGATAGAAGATGGTCCATGTTTTCGGAGAGTGAGGTGTAGATGGAGTCATCACTGTTCGGTGGACGGTACAGTACACATATAAACATGAGGTGGGAGTGGAGGGGAAGCCGAAGCCAGAGGTATTCCTGGGGGTGTGGGGGAGTGAGAGCAGTGCAGGGAGAGTGAGGAATAGAGTCTTTGATGAAGAGAGCAACACCTCCACCAGGACGAGGCTCAGGTCTGTCATACCGTAAGAGGGAGTAACCAGGGAGAGATACTTGGGAGTCAGACACGTCTTGGGAGAGGAAAGTTTCTGTTAGGCAGATAATGTCTGGTTTGTCAGTGGCAACCTGCATGGAAAGATCTGAAAGGTTTGAGCGAAGGCCCCGGATATTTGAGGTCCACACTTTTAATGAAGAGGTAGGGGAGGAGGCTTTGGGTGCAGGAGGTGGAGGGGGCGGGGGAGGGTAAGACGAGGGACGAGGGGGGGGAGGTAAGGAGGGTTGCTGAAGGAGTGTGGGGTATTGCAGAATAGCGAGGGGAGGGGGAGGAATGAGGAGGAGAAAAGGCTGTGTGGTGCTGGGAGAGAGGGGGGACAAGAGACAAGGAAGATGGCAGTTGAGGATTTGAGGAGGTGGAGTGAAGAGATGGAGGTGAGAGGGCAGTGGAGGGAGGCAGGTTGGTGGATGAGAGGGGCGGCAACTTAGACAAGGAAGAGTGAGGGGGATGAAAGGTGGGAGAAAGGTGAGGGCGGAATTTTTGAAAGAGGTGAGAGGGAGGCTTGGAGGGAGAAGAGTGGGATGGTTGCTTTGAGAGTGAGAGTGAGGGGTGAGGGGGGTGAGTTGGCACTGAAGTTGGAAAAAAAGAATGGTTGATGGAAAGCGAGCATCCATGGCAAACTGTGGTTTTTAAAAGTTTTTTTGTTTTAAAAACTGTGGTTTTAAAAGGTTACCGATTTTCCCTGGAGTTGTTTGTTGACTTGCTTAAGATGGGTAAATATATCTGAGAGGTACCCTAAAGAGGCGATGAACTTTGAACTTTGAACCAGCAAACTTTTCCCACAGCTTTGAATTCCAGTCACGAAGAAAAATCTCGACCTCAGTACGGAGCTCAAACACTCGGTTAAGAATAAGTCCACGTGAGAACCACCTCACCTCAGTTTGAAGGAAAATAATTAAATGCTCAGAGCCCATCTCATTATAAAAAGTTTTGAACAATCGGTGCTTCATTGCTCAGGTACGAATGAAAGTAACAGCCTCAATAACTTTCTGCAAAACCATTTTCAGATTTTCAGGAAGGGTTTTCGCAGTTAATGCATATCTGTGAAGAACACAATGCTTTGTTATCACATGGGGTGCCTTTTCTTCTACAAGTGCAGTGAAGCCTGATCTAACTCCCATCATGGCTGGGGCTTCATCAGTACAAATTGAACCAACTATGTCCCATGTGAGATTGTTCCTTTCCAAGAAGTCTTCTATTTTCTGCATTATGTCAGCAGCCTTTGTGGTTTGTTGGAGAGTTTCACAGAAGAGAAATTCATCCTTCAGTTCTTTTCCACATATGTACCGGACAAAAACAAGCAGTTGTGAAAAATTAGCAACATCACAGGATTCATCAGGTTGCAAAGAAATTTTTGCTGGGCTAGATTTGATATGTTCAATAACTTGTTGACAAATATCTTGAGACATTTCACTAATACGTCGAATTGTGTCATGAGAAAGGGGAATGTCTTGAATCTTCTGTTTTGCTTCTTTCCCACATACATGTTCAACCATGTCTAAGGCACAAGGTTTAATCAACTTCTCGGCAATGTCATGAGGTTTCTTTGCCTTTGCAATTAGCTGTACTATGTGATAGAAAGCTGCAAGCATTGTTTTCTTGTTAGGTCAGCGAGCTGACCTAATATAACCGTTCGATGTCCTCAGATCTGTCCATCCGTCCATCCGTCAACAATTTTTATTTTTCTATCTCTGAGATGTCTTGGCCGATTGAGTTCTAACTTGACACAATGATAATACTAGTTGCTCTCTTTAGATCGTCTGAGGTCTTTTTCGCATTTTCGCCTCAGGGTCAAGGTTACAGGATCATCAAGTGAAAAATGACCGATTGGTCGAATGGCCTATAAGGAAGCATCGGACGGCTATAATACATAATGGGTTTCATAGGGATTATTAAGATTTAATTCGACCAACTAGTTTCTCGTTACCTCTGCCGTCTGGCCCTGTTTATTGGGCAACACGAGGTCCGCTGACTTCAACACGGCTTCGCGCTGTTATTTTAAATTCTGTTTTCACTTTTCATAGTCGCTAAGGTTTATTAACACTCAGTTGCATCAAGTTTTGTGAAAATTGAATGTTTATATCCTCAGTCTGTGTGGAATGCATTGCAGCGAGGGGTAGCTTCCATGGGTTTCCATCCGTTTCCATGCCATATAACGAGGCTGTCTTCAGTTCTAGTTGATTTCTGTTTTCACTTTTGGGACCTTATGGTGTACCTATACATTTAATGAAGATAATTTTCGTGCAAATCTGCTCAGAAACACACTTTTCATGAGGAAAATCTATCTATCTATAATTCCAGCAATGTGTGTGTCTGTGTCTGTGTGTCTGTGACCGCTGTTTCTCGACAACCACTGGTTCGATCTAATTGAAACTTGCCAAGTATATTGCTGGGGCCCTGTGGATGTGCCTTTTCAAGGTTTGATATTAATCGGACAAGTGGTTCCCAAGTTATGGCCATTTATTTACCAACCAATGAAAGGACACGTTGCTGCATAGGCGTGGCTGCTTAGGCCGGTGCACGACCAGCCGACGATGACGTCACGTGCGTGCCGGTTACGCTGGGGATCGGTGCCTTAGTTGCCATGGCGTAGGAGTGGCAATGGTCAATGGCAGCGAATGTGATGGCAAGCAAAGACAGGGAGGTAAACTTGATTTTAATTTTGATTTTAATTAACTCTGTATGTGTAAGTATCACAGCAGTTGTTACTTCAATGCAGGCGATAATTCGTGAAATGCATGTGAACATTCCGTACGGGTACTCACCACTACCGTGGTGATGTGATGACAATGTATTCTAATAATTTCTCGATTATTAGATTTATGTGCATTTATTTATTTTCAGATTTTGATAAACACAATGCCCCAATCCAGTCATCGTTTACGAGAGCGAAGGAACGAATTATAATTCAAGCAAGGGAATTATGCAAGCGATAATTCGTGGAATGCATGTGAACATTCCGTACGGGCATGCACCACTTCCGGATAGTGATGACTTGATGTATTCTAATAATTTCTCGATTATTAGATTTATGTGCATTTATAGATAAACACAATCCCCCAATCCAATTCTTGTGTGCATTTATAGATAAACACAATGCCCCAATCCAGTCATCATTTACGAGAGCGAAGGAACGGCCTGTGTGGTTGTTTGAAAGTTTTTTTGTGGGGGGGGGGGGTGGTTGCACGTACGGGCATGCGAGAGCGAAGGAACGGCCTGTGTGGTTGTTTCTGGCTCGCGGTTTGAAAGTTTTTATTATTTTTTTTTTTTTTAGTTTGCACGTACGGCCATGCACGTATGAGCACGCACGTATGGCCACGCATGTACGGGCACATGAGAGCGAAGGAATGGCCTGTGTGGTTGTTGCTTCTGGCTCGTGGTTTGAAAGTTGTTGTTTTTTTTTTGTTGCACGTACGGGCACGTACTAGTATATTCAATTCAAATTGCCGTGAGACTTTGGAAGGGACACCACATGCTTTCTGTTCACTGCTTCACCTCCTAACCTCTCCTGAGGGACTGCTTATTCGTAGCGTCTGTGAGATTAATGTTTATATTTTAGATGGTTTGGGAATGTGCTCTACAAGTACAGTCAAAGCTCCTTACTATGCCACCCGTCGGGACCGAGCAAAAGTGGCATAGTAGCGAGAGTGGCATAGTAACGAGATTTTGTAAAAACGGCCTTATTTTCTCAAGTTACCCATCTGTAGTTAATCTTTAGACAAAATTTATTCCAGCAAGTAAAAGGCACGACTGTTGTATAAGCTAAGAGAACGGAGAACATACACACACTAACAGAGTTCACACACTAACATATGGCATGGCGAGAAATTCACGACACACAAAGCTTTCAAGAATCGTCGGCTGGCGCATCTTCTTTCGGCGGATCTCGTGCATCTCGTTGTCTAGCCGATCGCACGCTTGCATCACACCGGGCTTCCCGCTTCTCTGCTGCATGAACTTCCAGACAGTGCTACAAGCGCGCTGGGCTTCCTCGAACGGAACGATTTCTTCCTCGACAGTTACCTCGTCATCTTCGCTTTCCACCGGCTCCTCACTGCACAGAATCTCCTCCGCAATCTCCTCCAGCGTGAAATACCCGCCAGTCGCGAGGCGCTCGTCGGCTTCGAGAAAGTCAGACAGCTCGATCTCCTCGTTCTCGTGCATCTTTTCCTCGGCAGGCAGAGCTTCCCAGATGTCGGGCAGCTCCGCATCCTGTGGCTCAGTTTGGATCTCCTCTTCGATGAACTTGGCCTTCGCGAAACAGTTCCTGATCGTCGACTTGCCGACCTGCTCCCAAGCACGCCGGGCGACGTGTAGAGCGTCGAGCAACGTGAACTTGAACTCCTTTCCCTCGTCTATGGCCTCAAGCCGGCGGCATAGCAGGAGCTTCTTGTAGTGGCGCTTGAGGTTCTCTATGATTCCCTGATCCATTGGTTGCGAATTGGCTGTCGTGTTGGGTGGGAAGAAGACCAGTTGGATGTTGTTCAGCTCGAGCTCGGGAGGGTGGCCAGAGAAGTTATCGAGACAGACCAGCACTCTGCGTCCCTGCTGGCCGAGTTGTCCGTCCCACGCACGCAACATCTCCTCGAAAAGCTCCGCCGTCATCCACGCCTTCGAGTTCGCCTTGTACTTGACCGGGATCTCTTTGTTCTTGAAGGCACGGGGTTTCTTGTAATTTCCAATCACCAGAAGAGAGAACTTCTCGCTGCCGCTCATGTTTGCCCCAACCAGAAGAGTGATCCTTTGCTTGCTTTTCTTTCCTCCAGTACACCGCTCTCCCCTGAAAGCCATGGTCTTGTTCGGAAGCAGCTGCCAGAAGAGTCCAGTCTCGTCCAGGTTGAAGACGTCGTCTGCGGAGAACTGCCCGAGTCAGGGCCGGAGAACCTGTTGTTGCCACTCCAGAAGGGATTGCGAATCCACCGCTCCAGCTTCGCCCTGCACTGTCTTGAACGTGATGCCGTGGCGCTTCTTGAAATTGCCCAACCAACCGTCGCTCGCCATGAAGTCTGGGATGTGCATCAGCTCGGCCAGTTTCATCGCCTTCTCCTTGATCAGATCGCCGCTGACAGGCACATTCTGTCCTCTTGATTGCTTCAGCCACATGAGCACTCCCTCATCAAGCTTTGGGTCGTGAGCCTGTGTCAACTTCATGCGCTTCGATGGAAATCCAGCTTTGATTGCAGCCTCGATTGCATCCTTCTTGCTGAGAATGCCCTTCACGGTGGTTCTCTTAACTTCGACGCCCCATTTCTTGCTAATCTCCCTGGCCAACTTGGACTGATTCGGCTACTTCTTCGCGGCATCGATGATCTCCTTCTTCTCCTTCAGCGTAGAGTCGGTTCGCTTGCATTTCTGAGCTGACATTATGGGCTGAATTTGAAAAAAAATGATGTCACTGTTGTACGTGTGCCTGCGTGTCTGTGTGTGTGCTCGCGCTTTTTTGTGTCTCGTTGTGCGTGTTGTGATTGGCTTGTTGTGGCTGGCATCGGGGAGAAGAATCGCGTGTTTTGACAGTCTGACTATGCGCGTACGTATTGAGTTATGTTGTGCGCAGCTGGACTGCAGTTTGTCGCTTCGCCTTTGGACGTGAGTGATAATCGAGCACTGCGCAATACAGACTTTTTCACGACTCATGCCTTTTAACAGTCACACAGTAGTGGCATGGTAGCGAGAGTAGGGGGTGGCATAGTAAATTTATTTTGTATTGAATTTTGGCGGGACCGAGCAAAAGTGGTATAATAGCGAGAGTGGCATAGAAGCGAGGTGGCATAGTAACGAGCTTTGACTGTATCTGAAAGAATTCTGGTGAAAAACGGACGTTTTAAGATTTTGTTAGGGTATTTCATCTGACGGCGAGCTGGTGCACAGCGAGCACAGTGGTGACGGCGAGCACAGACATGCAGGCAGCGAGTAGTTGAGCTTCTTGGTGGCCCGAGGGTCCTTTTTAGTTGGGGTCCAGCTCTGTCCTGAATATAGCCATTAAATGCACACACTTAGAGTATTTATTTCACGGACATCTAAACGCGGGTTTGAAAATTGTACAATGATGTTGGGAATGATTCCTAGAATATGGAGATTTTAGCTTCGAGCATTTATGTTAAATTCAATTTGAATTCTGTTTTCACTTTCTGTAGTCATTAAGGTTGATTGACACTCGGTTGCATCAAGTTTTGTATCCGAGCTGACCGTCAAACCCGCTCGGGTGTATTATTAGATACAAAGCCATGTTTGGGCAGTGTTCCTGCAGCCCTAAACCGAGCTCTCTTTGCCTCAAAGGTAGCACGGTCATCAGATGCATGGGCAGGATGTGTAGCTTCCAGGTGCTGTTTTAGTATTGAAGGTTTCAATGAGCCATTTCCAAGAACTTTTGAGCACAGCAGACACTGGGGCTTATCCACACCATCTTCAACAATGAAGTCAAAGCCATATTGTTGCAGATCCGGGGTGGCGGGATTCTCACCCGGTCCTTGGTGCCACCCTCACCACCACCGTCTCCGGGGTTTATAACACCCACCGGCTCAGCACAGGCCTCGGGTCACGCGCCTTCAATCGCGATACCAACGTAATCCTTGTAGCTTGCCATTTGGGGAAATAGAACCCCTGGTTACAGACTGGTTTTGTCAGATGCCGAGCGTTTTCTGCCAGTCTGTAACCATTTTGGTTTTATATGCCAATCGAACGGATCGTTCCTCGACGTGACACAAATGAATCCATAGCGGCAACTTCAAATGAATTAACCAGATTATTGGGGAACACGAGGATCACAGCAAGCAAAATTCACGACAATGTTTTTATTAACAATCCTCAACCCGTTCTTAACTAGGGAACCATGGACTACAGGTTTTGAGGGGGTCGCTACCGAAATATGCCTTGTACAACACGTGCATGCAAGACAAGACAGAGTACTTGGTGAGTGAGGTTTCATGGACGAGAGGACAGTGTCAAAAGCACGAATGTCGCTCGCAACAGGCGGATGTCCATGGATTCGAACTCCCAGCTGAAACGCGCCGCGTGGCAAGATGGCGGCGCCGTAGTCTTCCATCTCAAGTCACCGCGTGCGCACGCCCTCCTCAGCGCGTTCTGGCCCCACGCAATGTTGACGATGGGCCTCAGCCAATCTCTTACGGTCCAGCATACAAATCCAGGCCTGGCCTGTTCTCCAGACAAGGCCCAAATCGAGGTGCCGGGCTCCGGCAAGCGGATCGGCAACCGTGTCGAGCCGTTGGTGTGAGCAGGGACCGTCAGAGGCTCCGGCATCTCCTCTCCTGCCTTCCCGCCTCGAAGCCCAACTTCTGCTTCGTCCTCTCAGTTCCTCTCTCTGTCGAATCACCTTTTCTTTCCTTAGAGTCGATCGCCAATTTGACGTGCAAGCAGCCTCTCTTACGTTCGCTCGCTTCGAAACACGAGCACCCTCTCGAGAGCGACTGTTCTCCACACACTGAACCTCTTTACGAAGCCTTCGTTCCCTCGCATCGTTCGCTCCTTCGACACACGAGCAGCCTCTCAACCACCTGCAGTTTTCCAAACTGCCAAACTGAAGTTGTTCACGAGGTCCTTGGCTGCTCTCTCGTTCGCTCTTTGGACACACGAGGACGCCTTCTCCCAGCAACTGCAGTTTTCCAAACTGAGAACTCCTTTTTCCTTTCGTTTTTCTCTCGTTCCACGAGCACGCCTCTCTCAGCGAAGCTGAACAAAAACCCCTCCCCTTCGCATCACTTCCTCCCTCTAGCCACACCCTCTCCAGGCCACACCCCCTCAGCCGACTAGGAGGGGCCTATTCTGGGATGGGATAGGAATAAGAGGGATCTCTCGGTCCTCCACCACCGCACAGACAATAAAACAGCCTTTTACTCTCCCGACACACATATAACGTCCTTTTTACCAAACAACCTAGCTATACATGCATTTAATGGGGGAACTAAGCTAATCCTATATTTAGTAGTCCAATAAGGGCCATTTCCTTAACAATATGAATCCAGGTATGTACGTTTTTTTAGACATGCCAAAATCTGAAAATAAATAATCATGAATTAATTATAATATAACATTTTTCCATTCACTGAAATATGAAATTGATTTTTAAAATAATAATGTCGACACACAGCAGAAGCTGAGGCACAAATGCACACACATAGACACACAGACACATACACAAACACACAGGTGTACACTCACGTGCACACACACACACACACACACACACACACACACACACACACATCCACACACACAGAGAGACATACACACACACACACACACACCCACACATACACACACACACACACACACACACACACACACACACACACACACACACACACACACACACACACACACACGCCTACGCACATTCATTAGGCCTGAGTGGACATGTCCAGAACGAAAACCGTACGCGATCGGGACTACATATCTCTCTCTCTCTCTGTCTCTCTGAGGCTTATTTAACCCTAACCTAAATTTTAAATATATACATTTAAGTGAGTATTTAATCCTAACTTATATTTGAGTGAGTATTTCACCCCAACTTAAATAAAATAAAATAAATACATTTGAGTGAGTATTTAACTCTAACCCCTAACGTAAATTTTAAATGAATAATTATATATACATATATCTTCTTCTTTCGGCTGCTCCCGTTAGGGGTCGCCACAGCGGATCATCCGTATGATCCGCATAGTGATTTGGCTTAGTTTTTACGCCGGATGCCCTTCCTGATGCAACCCTGGTCGCCTCGTATGACACAGGGATATGGTACACCTATTCTAACCGGGGCATACACCGGGCCCAGTACACTGGTACTCACTTCGCCGACCTAATTGAAACAATTCCCCAATCCAGTCATCGTTTACGAGAGTGAAGGAACGAAGCTGCACATACTGGCACGCCTCACCCACGAGAGAGACTACTGGCACGAGAAAGGGGGTGAGAGAGGGGCGGGGGGTGAAAAAATGCCCCAATCCAGTCGTCATTTATGCACATACGGGCACACACCTATGGGGCCGCACCTACGGGCCCGCACTAGTATATACAATTTTGTCAAAAAACGAACGCAGAAAAAATTATCTATTTTTGTCCAGGTGCAAAAAAAACAGATAAAAACTTATTTTGAACAAAAAAATAAGGCTAAAAAACAATTCCTGACCCTCAAAAACCCCCAAAACTATTTTTCATAAGAAAAAAGAAAAAAAAGTGAAAATTGCGGTTGGGGGGGGGGGGTTTGATTTTTGAGTCTGTATATAATAAATAGTATAGAATGTGAGAGTCTATGTTATAATGTATTGTGTGTTGTCTGTCTCACATCACAACGATAAATGTTATTGATTTTGTCTGAAGTTGCGAAGAAAAATCGTCATAACATGATGTATCAAATAACGAAAACTAAAGAGTTACTATCAGCATAATCATAATAAAAATAGCGACATTGAGTTAGAAAATGAGAATGATGTATGAATAAAAAAGTACATCATCATTGTAGTGTTGCAAGCAAAGTATACAAATATATCAACAGTTTTGTTTTTATGATTCATAAATTTTGAAGGAATATATATATATATATACATATATATATATATATATATATATATGATTTTATTATCAAAAACAAAGGAATTTTAGGGGTGTATGAAAGATAGTTCATCCTCCCCATCCTGCATCAAAAGGGGGGGGGTGCATCCCACCTATCCCCCCAGGATCTATGCCAATGACAGCCATAATTTTTCTAAAACAGGCTGATCAGGTATAGTGTATTTCAGAATTGATACTTAATTTTCAGGAATGATATATTTACCCCCTGCCATGTAAATGTTTACCCCCATGGGGTAAATTTACCCCTGGTAAAGAATCACTGCTTTAGAGAGATAGATAACGAAAGAGAGGAATAGAGTAAAAGAGAAGAAAAATCAAGAGCATTGTGAAAAAAATTAGAAAGAAGTATATGAAAGGAACAAAGAACAAGGATGTCTGGAAGAACCCAAGTTGCTCTCCAGGCTCAAATGCAGCAACATGTACAAGCTACCAGAGGTCCGTCAGCGGGGAAGACTTGACCTCTGGAATATGATGTCGGGTTGGAACCATACTAAATATGTGTGCAGATATTTCTGTGGATACGATCATGGAAATATGGTGCAACAGATTTTTATATATAGGCATTGGATGGAAAAGGAATCTACTATTTAATAACATAAAAACATCTAAATTTTTTTCCCCTATTTGACCAATCCTATTTTTGGCCACACAACTTGCCTTTTTTTGGTGTTACCTTCCTGATGATCAATGTTCTTTGGCCTACCTTTAACAAATTTGATTTTCCTTTTTAATTTTCATGTCAGCAGGAGTACAGGAAACCTTACTGTGCTTGCGTGCGCTGGCAGGATGGCCTTGAGTTATGCACACTCGCCTATGAGCTGTCTAGCCTGGGTTTGACTCTCAGCCTCAGCATTAAACTGTCGGATTGGTGCTTCACATGGTGGGTGTTGCATCACAAAGTGTGCACGTCACTCGGATTATTATTATCTTGCCAAAACGAAGTTTTTGCAAGATATGTTAGTCAGCTTGTATGTGTTTTTTTATTTTTATTTTTATTTTTTTATTGTTTGTTTGTTTGTTTGTCTGTAATCACATATAAAAAAATTCTGCAGAGCACAGTTATCATTGGAAATTTTTGTAACTTCACATATCAGAGGCCTATAGAGGTCCCTTTCAGTGCACACAATTTTGAAGGTCAAAGGTCAAGGTCACTTTGTCGCAAATCAGGGGAGTCGACGAAACCCTTATTTTTTGAGTAATTTTGATCGGATCGTCTTCAAACTTCATGGGAATATAGTTCATGGTCTGGCGCTCAGCTGATTAATTTTTGGTGGCGATTGGCCTTGACCTTCATGGTTAGCGCCGCAGGTCAAACATATTTGACCCCAAGGTCAAATTTTCAAGTTTTAGGAACCATATCGTGTAGTACCTCAAATTGAACACCTCGATGAGTGCTTTCTAGATATGTCAAGCTTGAGACATTATGACGTCATTTGGTGACGTTATGAGGCAAACGCATATTTTTCATGGTTACTCTGTAGAACGATTTTCATCGGGATCTCTCGTAGGCAGATATTCCTCAAGGAGTCGCTCCTGGTGGATAGCAGCTCTGTTCACCTCAGTGTGACCTTAAAGAAGTCACACGTGGTCACCTTTTGGCAAGATACGGGTCATCCTGCGGGTGACATTGGTTTATTAAGCTGGGTGTCCCATTTGATAGCATTAGCTAATGGACTGGGTGTTTTTTGTGAATAATAGGGTAGTTATCGCCGACACAATGGCCGAATTGCAAATTCCTTCCACCTTCAGTCAAACCTCAAGCCGAGCCTCAGTTCAAGTAGGATTTGGGCCAAGAACCTTCCCTGGCCGACCCCTAAGAAGGTGGGATTTATTTGCGGACAGTAGTAGTCGTCGTAGTAGTAGTGGTAGTAGTAGTCGTAACTTTTGGTGGACAATTCCATTTTGTGAATAAAAAAATATCAACTTTATATAAGGAATGATGCAGGATATAATTAAAAAAATATTTTCAATATTCATTTCAGCCATTGAATAAAACTCATGACTAAGTTGTTAAGTGAGTGAGTGCTTCTATGGCCAAAGAGGAAGTGCAGGTCTTGTCATATAAGGTAAAATCCAGAGTTATTTTGTTGTTGTGCATTGCCTGGACAGTAGACCATGCTGAACGCTAGAGGGTGCTCTTAAATCTTCATTAAAATATTTTTAGGCATGAGCAAGATACTGGAATTGGGAGGGGGTGGTAGTAGTAGTAGTAGTAGTAGTAGTAGTAGTAGTAGTAGTAGTAGTAGTAGTAGTAATAGTAGCCGTAATCATAGATTTTGTGGTCACGGGTTAATTAATTATTGGTTCAACAAACAATTGATGAAACATCATTTTCCATCGAGATTTTTCCTGACTATGAGGTGAAACTTGACATCGATATTTGTTATTTTCTAGTTATATTTTCAAGGTAGTTTGCAAACCTTGTCACACATTTTACATTTTTCCAATGATGGGTGAATTTATGTATTTATTTATTTATTTATTTATTTATTTTTCGCAATGTTGTTGGGGTCGAAGTCATGTTTTTGGCTCTAAAAATATTTTGGGGAGATCACTGCATAACCAGTATCACTGCATAACATTGACATTAAAATACCTGTGAGGTTATTCACATTTATAAAGAAAATAATGTGGCCTTCTGAAGACTTAATCTCAAACATAGAAGGACTAAGGTTAACATTTTGAATTAAGACAAAACATTGACAGGACAAAAAAACCCAATTGCAGTTATCTGTATCTTTATGAAATGGGAAATCGTTGCAGCCTTCTCAGATGTGATGTAGAAAAAATCCAGGCCAGGTTGCTTTTCACATTTAATGTAATACCATCAGGATGAACTCTGCCCTAATTAAAGGTCCATATTAAATAAGTACCTATTACGATTAACTTGGCCCTTCTTATAAAACATTCAGAATTCTACTTACCTCATCATTGATGGATTACCCAAATTCTCACTGAAGGTTTGCAGGAGAACTGAGTAGTTCTTGTCGTTCACCAATAGGCTGTGAAGTAGTGTTTGTTTATTTTACTATTAATGGTTTGCTAATCTAATATAAATGGATGAGGTGTGTGTGATATTTTTTGTCTATTAATTACATACATCTATTCATTAATTACACACTATTGGAATGTACCTTTTGACCCCTTCGAACTTTGAAGACACTTTAGACCCACAAGACCCTGAGGACCTCAAGGACCCAAAAGTCCCTGAGAACCAATCTTCTCATCCAAACTCTCTCTTCCTCATATGTGGCGACTTCAATTGTCATCATGCCAGTTGGCTAGGTGTGGGTACCTCTCTCACCTGTCATGGCACCTCAGCAAAAGCTTTCTGCGACTCATTGGGAGTGACTCAATCGGTCAACTTCCCGACCCGGATCTCAACCAATGGTACTCCATCTCTTCTGGATCTGATTTTGACAAATTTCCCTGACAATATCTGCTGCTCTTCCTCCACTCCAATCGGTTCTTCTGACCACGTCCTTGTCAAAGTGGACATCTCTCTGGCTATTATCAGAGAACCACCTCACCGCCGTCGAGTCTGGCATTTCACTCAAGCCGACTGGCAGGGTCTCCAAGCAGCCATCAAACTTAGACTGGTCTCCTGTCGCTACTTTCTCCAACATCAACTCATCCTGGGAATTCTTTCAAAGAAACTTGCTCTCCCTCATGCACAGATTTATCCCCTCTCATCTTCAGTTGTCCTACCCTTCCTCCTGCCCCTTGGTTCACTGAAGCTTGTGATGAGGCAGTTGTCCTGAAACAACTTTCCTTTGCCTCATGGAAAGCAAACCCAACTGAGGGCAATCTCAGTTCCTTCCATAAAGTTCGGAACAAGTGTGTATCTACCCTCAGGAGAGCGAGAAAACAACATCTTTCTAATCTCAAGTCTGAACTCTCAAACCTCTCTCTCCCTCCTCAAAATCCTGGTGGCGTCTAATCAAATCTGTTTCTGGTGTATGTTCCCCGGCTCCATCCCCCCCACCCCCTTACCTCAAATGGCCGCACTGCTGATACCGCACGTGAAAAAGCTGAATGCCCACACTCGGTGTTTGCAGCTAAATCTTGTGTCCAAAACCATCACTTTCTCTACCCATCTTACCCAGTCGCACCCAACTGTCCCTGGACTCTGTGTCCTTTTCTCCTGACAAGGTGGAGAGCTTGCTGTCAAACCACGACTCGTATTCTGCAACCGGTCCAGATGGCTTCAGCCCACGTGTCCTCAAAGCCTGCTCTTCTGCTCTTGCTCACCCTCTCTCTGTTCTATTCACCCTTTCATTTGCTCAAGGTCATCTGCCATCTGCTTGGAAATCGGCAAACATCACTGCCCTGCATAAAAAAGGTGCAAAAACAGATCCCTGCAACTACAGACCAATCAGCCTTCTCCCAATCATCAGCAATGTAATGGAATCCATCATCGCTTCAGACATTAAATCCTTCCTCTTCTCCAATGGCTTGATTTCCGATCATCAATTTGGTTTCAGACCAGGTCACTCTACCCTGGATATGCTGCCTCTGCTCTCCCAATAATGGATGGAGATCCTCAATGCCAGACAGGAAATCCGAGCCGTATCCCTGGACATATCACATGCTTTTAACACAGTCTGGCACCCTGCCCTGCTCACCAAACTCTCTTCCTATGGTATCCAAGGCCATCTCCACTCATGGCTCGCAGACTTCCTCTCCTGTCGCAGTCAACGTGTGGCCCTAAATGGAGTTCTTTCATCCCCTCTTCCTGTCCAGGCTGGAGTTCCTCAAGGTAGCGTTCTGGGCCCTGTTCTTTTTCTGATTTTCATCAATGATCTCTCCGACTCTCTGGAAAATCCTCTATATCTCTTTGCTGATGACTCCACCCTCTGCCGTACCATCGGTCATCCCTCAGACCGACAAGCAGCAGCTTCTTCGCTCACTGCAGATCTGGATAAAATCACAAACTGGTCCGACACGTGGAACATGTCTTTCAATCCGGACAAATCTCACACTCTCACTTTGTCTCTTCGAAAGGACAGTTTAGAACCCCCCCCCATCCACTTTCTGAACAATCCTCTGGAAGAAGTCCTTTCTTTCAAGCTTCTGGGTGTCACTATCTGCCATGACCTTTCCTGGAAATGCCACATTTCAAACCTCGCCTCCAAAGCCAGTCGCTGACTGGGAATCCTCCATCGTGCAAAGTCCTTCCTCGGCCCACCTTAGCTCCTGACCACTTACAACGCTTTTGTTCGCAGCCTGATGGAGTACTGTTCTCCCCTCTGGGCTGGTGCTCCTGCCTCCCAACTTTCTCGGCTTCACGCTGTAGAAACCAAGGCATTTCGGATCATTGGTATCTCCCGCAATGAAGCAGAGTCTTTGGGCCTCTCACTCAATCACCGCAGGTTGGTCGGTGGTCTTTGTCTTCTACCGACTCCTCTCCAGCCTTGCCCCCCCTGCTCTCTCTGCGATTTGTCCCCACCACATTTCCACAGGGCGCTCAAGGTCCGCCAACAACCCCCTTCTGGTAAAACTACCAAAATCACGAATCACTGCTCATCTTCACTCTTTCATTCCTCTTTTTTCCCGCCTTTGGAATAAACTTCCTCACTCTATTCTTTCCCATTCTTCCCTCCAGGCTTTCAAAACAGCTGTTCACCACCACCTCTTATCTTCCCCCATCCAAATCCTCGATCTTTTCTACCCCCGATAATCCACCCAAGCCCACTTCCTTCATTTCTCCTGCTTTCCTTCCTGAAAGTTCCTGAAATGTCCATCTTCTCTTCGCCATGTTCCCCGTCCCATCCCCATCCCTCTCCCTTCCACAATTCACCTAATGTGTCTGTTCCCCACTGTTTTGTCCCTCCCACTCCCACCCTTCTTGTCTCATGCCCCCTTGCTGTGAGTTGTGTGTTAGCTCTCATACGAGCCTCGACCAAGGTGTACAAAAAAAAACTAAAAAAAAAAACTTCTCAAGACTGGTGGAAATGCAGGACTCGTGTCGTTGCATGCAGTTCTGTGCTCTGTCTGGAACACAGGTATCATCCAAACTGTCTGGAAGAGGGGCCTTGTTGTCCCTCTCTGAAAAGGGAAGGGTGATTGCTAAGACTGCAACAACTACCGAGGGGTGACGCTGCTCTCAGTGCCGAGCAAGGTCTTTGCTCGGATAATTCTTGATGGGGTTCACCACCATCTTCTTGAGCACCAGCATCCAGAGCAGTCAGGCTTTTCACCAAAGAGGTCAAGGATTGACTGTATCCTTACTCTTCGGATCCTCACCGAACGCAAATGAGAGTTTCAGCAGGGGCTGCTTGCAGCCTATGTTGATCTCTGTAAAGCGTTTGATTCAGTGAATCGGGATGCCCTCTGGAGGATTCTTGGTCTTCACGGGGTGCCACCAAAACTGATCAATCTGATGTCTGAACTATACTCTGCTACTGAGAATGCTGTGAGATGTGGTGATACCACCTCTGACTTATTTTCAGTTGTTACTGGAGTTCGTTAGGGGGTGTGTACCGGCCCCCACACTTTTCAGCACTTGTATGGACTGGATTCTGGGGAGGATGTCGGAGAGATTAAGCTGTGGTGCATCATTTGGGAATGTCAATATCTCTGACCTTGATTTTGCACATGATGCAGTCATCTTTGCGGAAACTCTAGATATCCTTTTGGGGACCCTCGAGGTGCTGAATGAGGAGTCGGAGCCACTGGGATTATGGGTTTCCTTGGTCGAAACTAAGATCCAGTCTTTCAATGACATCTTTGATACTGCTTTCTTGTATGTACCTGTTTGTGGTGAGGATGTTGAGGTCATGGAGAGATTCACTTTCTTTGGCAGTGATATTCACATCTCTGCTGGCTGTGACCCAGAGGCAATAGATGTCTGAGTCGGACCTGTGGAGTCATGGATTCACTGGATCATGGGGTGTGGCACTGTCGGTAGCTGTGTAGGCGGACGAAAGTCCAAATCTTCAGATACTTGGTGGTTCTCGTCTTGCTCTACAGATGTGAGACTTGGAGTCTGACCAGGGATCTGAGATGGGGACTATTCCTTTGGTACCAGGTCTCTTCGGAGAATCCTTAGCTATCGCTCATCGGACTTTGTGTCCAACGAGCAGTTGCCGAGAGTGGTTCAGATGAGATTTGTTACCTGCATTGTCCGTGAACATCAGCTGCGGCTGTGTGGACATGTGGCTCGTTTTCCTGACGCCGATCCTGCGCACCAGATTCTCTCAGTGAGGGAGTCGTATGAGTGGAGGAGACCAATGGGCTGACCACGTGCCTCGTGGTTGCAGCAGCTTGATCAGAATCTCAAGGAGATGGGGATTGGCCAGGCATCTGCCTGTGGGATGGCCAGACAGAGGCCCCTGGAGTACCGGCGGAAAGTGGATGCAGTGACGCGCTGCTCCGGCGCATGCTCCCATACCTGATGACTTGAGATGATGGTGAACAGCTGTCTTGAAGACCTGGAGGGAAGAATGAAAATGAAGAAAGTGTGGAAGGTTGTTCCACAGATGGGTAAAGAGAGTAATATATGAGTGGAGGTGAGCAGTGGTTCTGAATTTAGGCAGTTTTACTGGGATGGAGTTGCTGGTGGACACCGTGTGTCCTGCAGATCCCTGAGTGTGATAAAGCATGGAGAGGACAGAGAGTACACGACCAGAAATGAGGCAGAAAAAGACAGAAAGACCACCAACCTGTCGGCAATGGCGAAGTGAAAGGCCCATAGACTCGGCTTCATCGCAAGAGATTCCAATGATCTTCAATCAAATACAGGCTAGAATTATATTTCACACTGAACTGATTCCCATATTCATATCACGTGTGTTTGAGGTTTTACATGACATTGCAGCTGGGTGGTTTGGTTTTGGGACATTGTGCTACACGGTTCAAGGTGCATCTGCGAGTACTGTCGGTCGCAAGTTGAGCTTCGACATCGTCCCAGATATCCAACTGATTATCCCAAAGACATTAATTGCCACACTCCTGATTGTGCAAATGTCCTTCTTGCTATGATTCAATCACAAGGAAGCATACATTATTAAAATTCTTCAACTCGATAAAATAGTCAACCACAAAGAGATCTTAAATCCTTCACTTCGATCAAAAATCAATCGTAAAAGTATTTGCTCTTTATCTACATCTCTGTGCAGAGAAACATAACATGCAGCACATCAGCCACAAATAGATGAACACGTTAAAACGAATGTTGGAAACTCCCATTTAATGTTAATTATTTCTTGTACGTGGACCAAGATTGCTGACTGAAGCTCATTTTCAACTCATTAATGGTGCTGATGTGAGGGGAAAAGTGAGTGATTACAGTTTCTCTGCTGATGCCTTCTTGGGCCGCCACATGACTGCGAAAGAGGAGTAGCAGCATTTCTAGGGTTGAGTGACTGGCCTGGTCTCAAAACTGATGTTCAGAGATCAGGCGAGTTGTAAAAGAGGAAAGACTTGACCTCAGCCTGCAATGATGGATTAAAAAACTTTGCTTGCAATGTGAAGTAAGCATCATGGTCTGTAGTTAAGAGGATCTATTTTTGCACCCATTCTGCAATGGGAGTACGTTTATTGACTTCAAGGCAAACTAGAGGTGTCAAAAGGAGTATGATAGGCTGGAAAACGTCAGAAGAGGAGAATCAAAAGCAGCAGAATAGGATTTGAGAACATGGACACTGATGTTATCTCCACCCATTGCTGCAGGGTCGAGACTGGTGAGAGCTTTATTTTCCTTCTTGGGTGAGAATGATGTAAAGTCCTGCAGAGTGTGTGTATGAGGGGGTTGGATGGAGACAAAGTGCCATGTGTTGGGTACATGAGATTTGGAGGCAAATACTGAGTTGGATATATTGCTTATCTTGAGCAGAGTCTGTGGTTATACCATTTGAGGTGAGGGAGGAGATAGAAGGGAGAAGGGGTGATTTTGAGGAAGGATACTAGTTGGAGAGTTCTGCACTGAGATTTTCAAGATTATGTTTTCTGGCCTCCTTCTTTTTTTTATGCAGTATGTGGCTGCAGGTAGCATCATTTGCTGGGGCAGAGCTATGCTGTTGTTGCAGTGCCTCCCTCCCCCCCCCCATAGGTTATGGCAGGAATTTGGAATTTGTTTAGGGTACCGGTGATAGCTCACTTACTCTTTGCCAAGGACACCATGGGATATTTAATGTCCCATAACTAATTCTGGCAGATGGGATGCCCATTTTAACGTCCATCCGAGGGATAGCGCACACCTTGAATGTCAGGATGACAGTTTATAGCTGGGTGGAGATTGAAACCCAGAGGAGACAGCTCAGAGGTGAATGCACATACCTCCAGGCTATTCTGCAATGAAACACAGGGAGGAGTATGCATGCCACAGGGTGCTAAACTGAAAAGAGCAGATCACACCCACAATTGATGAGTGTGTTCAGCCAAATGCACCACTGGAATCATGATTTAGATCACAGAAATGTTGTCTGGCTTGCCCACAAGCACTTTCCTTTACATCACTCCACTGATCCAGTCCCCCAGTCCATGTCCTAAACTTATAGATCTGACTTGCCAACTTTCCTTATCCATCCATCCTGTGGTTCAAATCTACGAGAATAATACTGTCTTATACTCGTGATTAGTACCAGATCTGTATGTGCTGTAATATGCCCTTATTGAACGAAAGATCAATAAGGATAGGTAGGTGATATGCTCTTTACTTTTGCAGTATTTAGTACTAGCAGGGGCTACCTCGCACTACCTGGAGGGAGGGTGGGGATACCCAGTGCTGCCTGGCTGGGTGAGCTTTTCCCAGCGGTGGTGTCGGGACATGTTGGACATTGAAAAGCTATGGAGTTATTGGCCTCATGGTGGTGGTTACCTTTTGCCTGTGGATCGGCAGCACTGCCTGTCCCCACATCCCAATATACACTTTATGGCGACCTTTAGTGGCCTGAAAATGGACTTTGGTGGTGGCCATTGACTTTGGTGGCTAGGTAACGCCTGGCAGCTTAAAATCTTGCCCAGATTCTGAAGTACCTACACCCAAACGTTTGGGCTTCTTGGTGCCATGGTTTGGCCATGAAAGAATGATGTACAAACACACAAACCCCTGAAAATATTTATAAGATATGTCTGCTTTGTGTGTAATGTTTTAAGTTTCTTTTTTTGAGATTCAACAGCAATTTTTTTGCTTTCCTCTCAACCTGCATCTTCTTATGCTCCCTCGTTTGATTGCATAGGTTCACAGTAACTCGTCTTGGAATTGAATGGTTACATTTCATGACTGCAATCTGATCAGTTTGTTTAATCAACAAACATGAGGGATCGAGCCAACTGTGTACATCTCTTGTTGCAGTGGATGATGAAAACACCCAAGCATGAAAGTAACCCTTTGGTTTTTACTGTACTGTAATTATGGCAGCTTCGTCTTGGTGCAGAGCTGGCAGGATGGAATGGAGGCTTGCATACTCGCCTCTGAGCCATCTATCTTGGGTTCAAATCTCGGCCCAGCTATAAACTGTCATCCGGGTGTTGTGCAGGCAGTGCAAGGCATCAATGTGTGTGTCATCCATCGGATGGACGTTAAACTGGGCGTCCCATCTGCCAGCATGATTTAGTGGAGGTAAAAAATCACACGGTGTCCTTCGTGAAGAGTAAGCGAGCTATAGCCGGCACCATGAACAAATTACAAATTCCTGCCCTGACTGACTGTCGGGAAGACGAGGACAAACCACCCAGCGTAACCCATGCCAATAAACTGCTTCGGCAGCACCAAAGCTCTGTTAAGAGTCTGGTACAGCTCGACATCAGTCATGTTACACTGATTGTGACATCAGCTTCGACAGCCCATACGAGTGTCAAAGAGCACCAGTAGGTATCACGACATCAGCATCATCATTTGATCAAATTCACACTTCTGTGTGACATTCTACTTTATTGCACCATCTACACCTCCTGCCAGTATTTTGTAATTGTTGCCGTTTAAGTTATCGTGTTGACCTTTTCGCAAGCGTAGATATCTGTTGGGCTGTCTGATCATCGAGCTCATAAAAGTCATCCGACATTAAATCACTTGTGCTTGAATTCTGCTTTCCATTTTGTGAGGTATCGTTCAGGAAAGCCTTCCACAACTCATGACTGTTCTATCAGGAATCAATCGCTCGTTTGCAGAACGAGCAAGTTTCCCGTGCCTACACGGGATTCCAAATGGGGTAGGGATGGGGTGGCAAAAATCCAAATGGCGTCTTCTGTTATCGAGCCAACAAGCTAGGAGCAACAATTCGTATTTATTGCCACATCTGATGCAATTTAAATGCTTTAACGGCGGCGAACTGCTGCATTTGAAACTGTTTGTTCGATATATGTAGCTTTTTGATGCCAAGGGTCCATAATAAAAATTTGTATTGGTTTCAAAGCCATTGACCAATTGCAAATTAATAGTAGGATTATTCGCATAATCTCAGGAATATCAGTGTGCAGATGATCTCGCTCTTCCATGAGCCTAGATATTGCATATAAAAAGGTGCGAATGTAAAATTTGGTTTACGATCTGGTTGTTTAAAAATAAAAAGATCTGGTTTACGGAAGCACACGAGGTTGCCACAACCAGACAGGTTGCTTCGGCTGATTCAACATTATTCATTTAGGTTACCAATATATTAAAACTACTGAATGAGGTAACCCTAGATATTGTGCTTAACACTCAAATTAGATGTGTGTATGTGTCTGGAAAGGCATCAAGTGTTTTTATGTCTTTCATTGCTCAGTGGTTGTTGTGGAGTCTATTTATGTCATTGTCCTTGGTATCTTACCTCAGCTTGTAGTGGTCCCAGGGAAACACATCTCCAACCAAGTTAAATCCTGTTCAAACATCTTCACACAAAAGCCTTGTTGCAATTCAATCCCTCCAACGTTATACCTACTCTGAGGCCAAAATCAACTTTTAAAGACTTGCAGTGCCTTCAGGAAGTATTCACACCCCTCAAGTTTTGTCGTGTTACAGTCTGATTTTAAAATGGATTAAATTGAGATTTTTTTTGTCACTGATCTACACAAAATACCCCATAATGACAAAGTGAAAAACATGTTTTTAGAAATTTTTACAAATTATTTAAAAATGAAAATCTGAAATGTCTTACGTCGTGGCCATGATGGAATGCGATGTCAAGTATTCAACCCCTTTGCTATGACACTCCAAATTGAGCTCAGGTGCATCCAATTTCCTTTGATCATGCTTGAGATGTCTCTACAACTTGATTGGAGTCCACCAGTGGCCAATTCAATTGATTGGACATGATTTAGAAAGAAACACACATCTTTCTAAGGTCCCACAGTTGACAGTAGATGTTAGAGCAGAAACTTCACCATGAAGTACAAGGAATTGTTCGTATAACTCAGAGATAGAATTGTGAGGAGGCATCGATCTGGGGAAGGGTATAAAATAATTTCTAGAGTGTTGAAAGTTTCCAAGAGCACAGTGAGCTCCATCATTAGAAAATTGAAAGAATATGGAATCACCCAGACTCTTCCTGGAGCTGGCCGTCCGACCAAACTGAGCAACCAGGCAAAAAGGACCTTGGTCAGGGTGGTGACCAAGAACCCAATGACCACTCTGACAGAACTACAGAGTTTATTCACTGAGATGGGAGAGCCTGCCAGAAGGACAACAGTCTTTGCAGCACTTCACAAATGGAGGCTTGATGCGAGAGTGGTCAGACGGAAGCCACTCCTGAGAAAAAGGCACATGACAGCACGCTTGGAATTTGCAAAAAGGCAAGTGAAAGGCCGAGAGAGAGCATGAGGCAAAATATTCTGTGGTCTGATAATACGAAAATTTAACCCTTTGGCCTGAATGCAAAGCACTACATCTAGCGGAAACCGACCACAGCTGATCACCCATCTAAAGGCCCTGTCACACCTTGACGTTTTAGCCAGCGTATGGCTATCAAAATGTATGTAAAACGCTGGCGTACGCTGAACTATTGATGTTTTTTTCCAGTTTTGGACGTATTCATAACGAGTTGGACGTATGCCTAACGTATTAGTAACGTACACGGAATGTTTCGATAACATATAGATAACTTGTATCAATGAATGCTGGGCGTGTTGTCGGCGTTCACAACCTATGCCCAACGATAGTCCAACTTATGCATAGCGCAGCAGCGTATCGCCGATGATCACGTGGCGTAGCCTATTAAAAGGCTGCGGCTCGACAATTCAAATCATAACCGCACTAGACATTGAAGTGTCAAGCCGCTGTCACACCTTGATGTTGTTTTAGCCAGCGTATGCCGACGCATGAAAAATTTGCCGAATACGCTGGTACACGTCGAATACATTGTAGGTAAGTTTTGTATACGTTAAGAGCACGCTGAAGCACGCTGGCATACTTAGTAGTAGGCTGAGTACGTCGACAAATTTTCAGCATGTTGAAAATTTTTCGACGTATGACACACGTTCCGCATACGCTGGCCATAAGTTGTAGGCACGTTGTGCGATCGTTGACACACGTTACTAGTAAGTTACTCATAAGTCGAAACACGTCGAGGTAATGTTTAGCGTCATTGTTCCAGACTCCCGGTTTTTTTCTCTTTTTTTTTTTTCTTCGGCATGACGGTGATGTTGACACTTCGATTTCTAGTGCGGTTATGATTTAAATCATTGAGCGGCAGCCTATTAATTATATTATAACCGCACGAGAAATCGAAGTGTCAACATCACCGTCATACCGAAGAAAAAAAAAACAAAAAAAAATAAACAGGGAGTCTGGAACACTGACGCTAACCATTACCTTGACGCGTTTCGACTTATGAGTAACTTACAAGTCATGTGTGTCAACGATCGCGTAACGTGCCAACAACACGTTACTCATAAGTTAGAAATAAGTTTCGGGTACGCTAAACAGTACCTCAACATGTTTTTGACTTATGAGTAACTTACAAGTAACGTGTGTCGGCGTGTGTCAACGATCGCGCAACGTGCCTACAACTTATGGTCAGCATTATGCGGAACGTGTGAGTCATACGCTGGCATACGTCGAAAAATTTCAAGCATGGAAAATTTGTCTAACAGCTTGGCGTACTACGACGAATGCCAGCGTGCTCTCAACGTATACAAAACTTACCCATACGTATTCGACGTGTGCCAGCGTTTTTGACAAATTTTTCATACGTTGGCATACGCTGGCTAAATCGTCAAGGTGTGACAGGGATTAAGGCCCTTTGTGTCAATGACATCTCATGACAGGACTGAATTTCAGGGTCTGCTCTTTTGCTTGTTCACAAAAAGGTTGGTCTTTTCACACAGTGTATACCCCTGATCACAAACACAAAACACAAGCTTGGTCACAAAAAGGTTGGCCTTGCAGTCTTTTACAGACTCTATACTGGTCTTTCACCACCTCCCCTCTTACCTCTCCACCCGACTCCTCTTCTTCCTCATCTCACATTCTACTAGAAGCTGTTACTTAATTACCTTCCCAAATGCAAATTGATTGCTCACCTCCATTTGTTTATACCCATTCTCTCCCACATGTGGAACAGTCTTTTTCTCTCGCATGCTCCGATGAAGGACTCTTCACCACATCAATCTGTTTCTTGCAAACCCATTAACCTTCTCTGTACCTTCTCTGGCTCTTCAAAAAAGTACAAGTATCTGTCTCAGAAAAAACACTGAGAGTACAAATGGATTTATGCCCCCCCCCCATATTGAAAGATGATCCAAAAAGAGAAGACTTATCTTGATGGAGTTTATTGTTTAAAACAAATGAGAATGCTTCATGTACCTGATTGTCTTTAGTTCCTCGACTTGGTCTCTTGAGGCTTGGAGCTTCAAACCCTGGAGATACAAATATTAAGCAAATCTGCATCATTCAGGTGATTGGAAATTTATAAGTTGAAGTGGTAAGTATTTACCTTTAAAATGAAAACAAGGAAATAGAAAAAGAAACAAAGAAATCCAACATACATTTAAATTTCATACAGCCTTCAGCACAAGTTATGATTAAAAAAAAAATGTAACAGACAGCACAATGTGCAGTGAAGAATTTCATTGTAATAATTAAAAGAAAAAAGAATAATAACTGGAGAGGTCACTGAACACCTTACCCCTCCAACACAGTCTTGAGACGTGGGAAGGATCATTTTAACTCTTGCCTTGCATTTCCAAGCACGATCTATATTTCCTAAGAGCCGCCTTTTATCTGAATGTCAATATTCCTCAACACTGAGCGGGAGCGGCAAATTTGATTGGTCAAGATGGCATAAAATGGCGTAATAGTTGTCCGTATACTGCTAAACTGGAGGTTTTGGGAAGTGACAAGGCGATTTATGTTCTACAGTGTTCAAGTATGGAATTAAAGTGAAGTAAAATAAAAGTTTTAAAGGCTCTAGGAAAAAAAACTTTTTTTTTGGACCTTCACCATCGTTAATGCAACATCTTGAATGTCATATTATGTCGTAACACGTTACACGAGTTATTCATGCCTGTTGTTTGTATCCTTTATGATGTCCCTAAAAATAGTAAGTTTCCTCTTTGGAATGATTTTAAATTTTGTTTGACTGCTCGACAGCCAGACAGACTGAACCAATTCTTCAACCACACTTTTGATTCACACATGTAGGGTAATAATAATAATAATAATAATAATAATAATAATAATAATAATAATAACAACTAGCCGAAATCCCGTCACAGACGGATTCCGTTCCATGAGCCCAATATGACAACCAGTGGCGGCTCTTGTAAGAGCCGGATCCAAGTCGATGTACTCCATACTCCATGGCCTTACCTAATGAGGCCTACAAAACGTCCTTGTACACAACATTTTTGGTGTACACTACTCCTTGTGAAGAAGTCCCCTGATTTGTGCACGTGTCTACTTTGACGTATACCGTGTCAAAACTTCTGGCTCTCGAGAATGCGACGTACAGTTGTCATTGCAAAAAAACTGAAGATGGTAAGTATATTCCCACTCTACGAAATGTTTGTCCTTGCGCCTTGTTAATGGTCATGCAGTATGCAAGCCGGATGGGGAATTGTGTTCTCTTTAGTGTGAAGGGCAATGCTACATCCGATGGTGCCAGCTTCAGCCGTGGAATCAGAACTCGCTGTCAGTGTTTGTTTCCATCAATGATTTCTCCATCTAACACATGGTTGTGTAGTCTTCGAATGCACAGTCTAGTGCCGTTGCACAGTCCGCGTCAAATGTCTGTCGACAACAGATGTAATGACGTCAGCGAATGACTGATGATGTCATGACGTCCTTGCACCTCTCAGCGGTGACGTCACACATCACCATGTAAACGAATGTAAAACGAAAACTGTTTATTCTGCTTCAGAGTTGAAAGTTGACTATTGCCACTATGTGTGATGCACTCTTACAGGTACTTAGTTTCTTTCAATCCAACTCACAGTACCGAGAAAAACGTGACGCGACCGCTAGGAGGAGCACAAAATTGGTCCTTCAGTATTAATATAATAACAATAATAGGAGTTTGGTTTTGTGTTTAAAACGTGTTAAAAAGGTTTTGTGTTAAAAACGCTTCAATTAAGCGAACAAGGTAACAAGCACGCTGGCATACGTAGTAGTAGGCTGAGTACGTCGACAAATTTTCAGCATGTTGAAAATTTTTCGATGTATGACATACGTTCCGCATACGCTGGCCATAAGTTGTAGGCACGTTGTGCGATCGTCGACACACGTTACTAGTAAGTTACTCACAAGTCGAAACACGTCGAGGTAATGTTTAGCGTCATTGTTCCAGACTCCCGGTTTTTTTTTCTTTTTTTTTTTTCTTCGGCATGACGGTGATGTTGACACTTCGATTTCTAGTGCGGTTATGATTTAAATCGTTGAGCGGCAGCCTAATAATTATATTATATTATAACCGCACTAGAAATCGAAGTGTCAACATCACCGTCATACCGAAGAAAAAAAAAAAACCAGGGAGTCTGGAACACTGACGCTAAACATTACCTCGACGTGTTTCGACTTATGAGTAACTTACAAGTAACGTGTGTCGACGTGTGTCAACGATCGCGTAGCGTGCCTACAACACGTTACTCATAGGTTAGAAATAAGTTTCGGGTATGCTAAACATTACCTCGACGTGTTTCGACTTATGAGTAACTTACAAGTAACGTGTGTCGACGTGTGTCAACGATCGTGTAATGTGCCTACAACTTATGGCCAGCATATGCGGAACGTGTGAGTCATACGCTGGCATACGTCGAAAAATTTCAAGCATGTTAAAATTTGTCGACGAGCTCGGCGTACTACGACATATGCCAGCATACTACGACGTATGCCAGCATGCTCTTAACGTATACAAAACTTACCCATAACGTATTCGACGTGTGCCAGCGTTTTAGACAAATTTTTCATACGTCGGTATACGCTGGCTAAATCGTCAAGGTGTGACAGGGCCTTAACACCATCCTTACCGTGAAGCATGGTGGTGGCAGCATCATGCTATGGAGATGCTTTTCAGCAGCAGGGACTGGGAGACTTGTTAGGATAGAGGGAACAATGAATGGAGCCAAACATAGGCAAGT
>NC_140970.1:89680435-89687935 GCF_056783735.1 Eptatretus burgeri | reverse complement strand
GCCTTCTCCCCCGGTAGCATGGGGTCAACAAGTCCTGCCAAGCTGCAGATCCAGGCCGTGTCACAAATGTATGTTGAATAGCGTGATACTGGGTGTATCATGTGTGCGTGTGTGCGTGCGCGTTTACGGATCTGGCATATAGTGTAAAATGGGGATAGACTCGAAGAGTTATTTCATAGTGTACGTTGAAATACACATAATGTAATTGCTACAATTTAATAAAAGGTGTTGTGGCACGTGCTTAAAAATATCTAGTATCCCCACCCAAGTGTCTGTATATATGCCCAGCCTTTCCCCCCTCCATGCATCTTTGAACCTCTCCCATTGTAATCTGTCCTTATATGGACTTTCTTCTGAGTTGACAGCAAATCGGCACAGCCTCCAAGTGTGATCGTGTGGTCAGCATGAGAACACGAGACAAGGTAGAGATACTGCCACATATGGACATCCAGCGTGCTCAAGGACAATGGACCGTGCCTGGTGTGAACATTTTTCCGGCTTGCCCTGACAATCAGCATGGGTCATTTTTCATCGCCTGATGGCCACGTCGGCCAATGGGCATGCATTGCAGGTGGTCGGATGCACCCCTGTGGGATGTGATAGAAGTCCACACAGTGCTTCTTCTCGCACCTGGTTGGTTCCTGCTTTGCTCGGCTTCTGGGCTGGGTCGTGTGTTTGATCTCTTCTCTTCATGGTTCCTGTCTGCTGCACCGTTATTCTTTCCCAGTCCTGCATGGTTTTGTGTTGTGCGTTGGTTCACGATATGGCTTGTGGCACAAGTGCTGGTGCATGGAAAGTCTGGTTGGACAGACACTAAGGGTGTCTGTCCTATGTGTCTGTAAGACAGACGTATAAGGCAGATGAATACCGCCTCTCTCCCCCCCCATCCCCTCCACCTCCCTCTCCCTTGCTCTCTGTCTCATCCATCTATTCTCTCTCTCTCTCTCCCCCCCAACCCCCTCTACCTTGCTCTCTGTCTCATCCATCTATTCTCTCTCTGTCCCATGTGCCCCGATTGGATGTGAAACGTTATTTGTTTATGTCTGTCATGCTCCCAAGCAGAGGTCAGCAACCCGTCAGCAACCTTTTTGGCTCGAGAAGAGGGAAACAAAATGAAAACCTTGAGCAGTTGGTGCACAAAGCTAATCTTATATTTTAAACTACCTCGAAGCCTCATGTATTTCAATGAAGGGAGCGGAACCATTCTCCAGAGAGCCGTGGATTGGCAAGCGCGATCGACGAGGAAGCCATACGGCGGTTGGTGAGCCCTGGTGTTGAATACCACCTCACGCACATTTCCCACCCAGAGAGCGGCTCGGTGCCATTTTGGAGCAAGTCTTCCCACGCAGGATGAAGTACCTCGATCGCAAAGTTCAATAGAAACCATCTCTGGACCAAGCGAAGTGCCAGAATAAAGGGAAGTTTTGCTTTTCTTTTGTTCTCCCTTGTCTGTTTTAAAGTCCGTGTGTAGAGGCGCCTCGACTTTAGACTTTAATTTACTTTACCCTTTTTTATTACATTTTTGACTTGTTACCCTTGTAAGTATTTATATTTTCATTAAATCCCCGTGTTGTTTTAAGTTGCTGGTGTCTGTGTATCAGTGGTGGGTTCGAGTGTAAACCCCTTGTGCTGAGCATCCGTCGCTCCGCCCATGCCGCCCCTGCCCCTCCTGCGCGTGCCATAATCTCTGAGGATCACGTGTTCGCCTCCTCAGGAAAACCGCTCGGTGATCTGGCCTGGTCGGTGCCCGTCCATCAGAATTGGGTTGGGGGGATTAACCTAACCGCCAGGACCGCGACAGTACATTGGGTTATTTTAATGTCATTTGTTAAAATTTTTGATCGCTGCTTCTCGGACGTGCTCTTATTATTCTCCCCTCTTTCCCCTATTTACTTGTGAGAAATCCTTTTGTATGAATGAGAACTAGTGTGTGGCCATCAGCAGCGAGCTCCATAGTGTATAGGGTATTGGCAAATGGACCCATAAGACGGACAGTTCTATGCTAAAGCGCTTTTAAAGCAAATCGCTTGGTGGTCTTGCTCGGCCAATCTTGTCATGCAGGTTCACCACAGCCATGCGTTTTTAAACGCTGACTCGCACCAAATGAAACCGGTGGATGTGGGGACTGTTTTGACCCTTACCCTCCGGCAGCACAACTGTCGTGGAAGATGTGCGACGGTAACATATATGTTTCAGCATACAGCTGGATATTCAGCTCGGTCACTTTTTTCAGACCTCATTTATTTGATTTCCAGTTATTTATAATATACATGCTTGCTTGCTTATCTGTATTTAATGCCAACTTCTGTCAGGTGAAGGATGTAGCTGATGGACTCGTAATAATCATGGTACTGATGTAGTGCCAAAGTGGTATGCCTTTGAGTAGGTGTTCAAAGTGGTACCCACCCTCCCCACTCTGCCGACCCCCCCCCACCCCAATTTTATATATTACTCGTCTAATTGCCATCAATTCCAATTATATTGGCTTGATTTTTTGTTGTTGTTTTAACACACATTCGCTTGTTTATGCTTGCTTGTTTCTGTTTTAATATTCTGGCCACAGCTGATTATGGCAGAATAGGAATGAATCACACCATTTTGGAGATGAATAATGACATGAGATCTTGTTTTGTGTGTGAAGTTGTGAATCTCGTGTGAATTGATGTACTTTTAAAATTAAAATCCCTCATCCGTTTTATAGCTAAAGGTGATCTGAGTTCCCTCCATTGTCACACGAGCTGTGACCTTTCCCTGTGACATTGTGTCGATGTGTAAAGAGAGCTGAAGGAACATGTTGTGAATTTGGGATACAGCGATTGGAAGAGGGTGTTGGATTCCTCTTGCACTGCCCTTGTACTCATCTGCCTCATCCTTTGCTGTCCCCGTCCCCCCACGCTCCAATCCCCGCAACACACCTCACATCTCTTCCTTCTTCACTCTCACGTTACCATTTCCTCTTCCTTTTCTTCCAACTTCTCCTTTCCTTGAGTCTCCTACCTCTTCACCTTCCCATCTCATCACACCTCCTATATTCTTTCCAGCCCTTCCTTCCTCCCTCTTCTTCTCCCCTTCACAGTCTGCCATCACTGACAATCAGCATGCAGCAGCTGGGCGATTTAGGAGATATGGCAAGAGTGGGCAGCTGATCTCTGATTGAACAGGCAGCTTTCCACCCTCTCTCTCCTTTATCTCTTTACATCCTTTTCGTATATGTATTTATATGTGTATATGTATATGTGTGTATATATATATATATATATATATATATATATATATATATATATATATATATCTATATATATATGTACAGTATATACCTCTCATTTTTAACCTCATTCTGCCATTGTGAATTTATTTTATCTTCATAATACAATTTTTGTTTTTTGCAATGTATCCTTGTTCACATTCCTCCACCAACTTGCACTTTCCCCATCCCAGCTTTCACTACAAATTTGACTGCAATCTCCATCCCGTTATAAATATTTTCTTGTTGCCCCATGACCCACACCTCCTTTCCATGCATATTTCTTATTACCCCAGTTGTTATTTATGTACCCCCCCCCCCCAATGCTCATATCTCGTCATCTTGGCATTGAGGGAGAAGAGAGAAAGGGGAAAGGGGTGGGGGGGGGGTTGGAAGAATCGGGAAAGGTAAGCGAGAGGGCCAAATCGTTTAGATTGGTTGATAGTGTGGGGTGGATAAGCCTCAGGGTTTGCTATTACTTGCTATTTATTCATATCGACCATCTTTACTCAATGCCATCTCACACTACATTATTATGTACAATCCCCTTTCCCCTTCCCCACCCCCAACCATGTTTCTTTCTTTATTTTCCTTTTCTCATTTGAATCCTTTAATAATGACCACCTTTTAAGATACAATAACCATATCTTGAATATCCCTTTGCTGGGGTAGCCTGTGTTCTGTCCCGACCGTTCTTTTCTTGTTTTCCTCACTCCTTGATGTTCCACCCCATTTCCTCTAATGTCTAATCGATGCACATCCCACTCATTTTCCCCTTAATTTTACTCTTTGCATCTTCTTTTTGACACCTTATTCCTTAATTACCCTCGCAGAAGGAGAGGGGATTGTATTTGAGTCCGTCTGTTTGTCCGCACAGAACTTTCGTGTTTTTGTCCGCAAACGTTTGTTGGATTGAGGCCAAATTTTCACCATTGCTGCAACTACTCATATAGAAAGTTTTAATCATTATGAGGTCATAGGTCACGTGTTAGCAGCCATATTGGAAGAACGGAAAAACTTTGTACCTCTATCTCTGAAACCGCACCAAGGAAACCATTTAAACTTGGCACATAGCAAGTACTTCTCATGGGGAATGAGTGTGATTTTTTTTTTTTGAGGTCATAGGTACCTTCGTAATGACGTCGTAAATGCATACATATGTAGAACACTAGGATGACATCATCAGTCATGCGATTTGGCAGCCATATTGTTTTTTTTTTGTTTTTTTTTTACCTTCCAAAATCTCTGAAGTGGCTGAACAGATCGAGGCGAAACTTTACATGTATGACCATCTATACATGAGGAACAAAAGGTTCATACATATAACATCTCAGGTCACATGGTTTGGCAGCCATATTGGATTTACCCTAAAAAATAAAAATCTTCTCCAGAATGGCTGGACAGAGGGGAAACTTCACATAAATGTTCCCCAAGCCTTGGGTGTACAAGTTTGTTCAGGAATAATTGATAGGTTGCATGGTTTGGCAGCCAGATTGGATTGAACAAGCTCGAATGAGCCGAATCCTCGTCCTCTTAATGATGACGTCATTGTGATGTATCAGGTTTGCGATAAATTATCTGTGCTAATGCCCGGCTTTATTCCCGCAAACAAAATTCAAACAGCTTGCCTAGTTTTGGAGATAATGGTATAGGCGATTTCCATTAGCAGCGATTTTATGCCATCAACTTTTTTTCTAGGAAGAATTTCCAAAATCGGAGATAGTTACTGCCTGCGCGTGGGCTTTCTGCATATACATGGTAAGTTTCACGAATATCCGATGAAAACTCTGGGTTGTGAAACAAAATATGTCAAAAAATAGGCATGACGTCATAAAAATTGATATGACGTCATAGTGATGTATCATATGTGCGGTAATTCATCTCTGCTAATGCCCTGTTCGATTCCCACAAACAGAATTCAAAAAGCTTGCCTAGTTTCGGAGAGAATTTTTTAGGCGATTTCCATTAGCGGAGATATTTTGACATCATAACTTTTTTTCTAGGAGGAATTTTCAAAATCGGAGATGGTTACTGTCTGTGCAGGGTATTTTTACATATATATGCCAAGTTTCAGGAAGTTTCGATGAAAACTGTAGGCTGTGAAACAAACTAGTTTTGGAGATCATGGTATAGGCGATTTCCATTAGTGGCGATATTATGACGTTAACTTTTTTCTCGGAAGAATTTCCAAAATCGGAGATGGTTACTGCCTGCACGTGGGCTTTCTGCATATACATGGCAAGTTTCACGATGATCCGATGAAATCTCTGTCTTGTGAAACAAAAAATAGGAATGACGTCATAAAAATTGATATGACATCATAGTGATGTATCATATGTGCGGTAATTCATCTCTGCTAATGCCCTTTTTGATTCCCGCAAACAGAATTCAAAAAGCTTGCCGAGTTTGGGATTATTTTTTAGGCGATTTCCATTTGCGGAGATATTTTGACGTAATAACTTTTCTCCGAGGAGGAATTTTCAAAATCGGAGATAGTTACTGTCTGCGCAGGGTATTTTTACATATATATGCCAAGTTTCAGGAAGATTCGATGAAAACTATAGGCTGTGAAACAAATGAAACAAAAAACAATAGTCAAAAATAGGAATGACGCCATAAAAATTAATATGACGTCATAGTGATGTATCTTATGTGCAGTAATTCATCTCTGCTAATGCCCTGTTCGATTCCCGCAAACAGAATTCAAAAAGCTTGCCTAGTTTCGGAGATAATTTTTTTAGGCGATTTCCATTCACGGAAATATTTTGACGTCATAACTTTTTTTTCTAGGAGGAATTTTCAAAATCGGAGATGGTTACTGTCTGTGCAGGGTATTTTTACATATATACGCCAAGTTTCAGGAAGTTTCAATGAAAACTGTAGGCTGTGAAACAAAAAAGTCCACAAGAACAACAACATGAGTAAGACTTGGAGATCCTCCACGAGGATCTAAAAAAAATATGAAATAATGTTTTCTTTAGAACCGCTTAATTGCTTTAATCAATCGATATGAAATTTCACATTTATGATCTCGTGGTGATGGGGAATACAGGTTTTAATTTTCAACTTGATCGGACACACGGTCTGGCAGCCAGAATTATTTAATTTATTGATCTGGGTTGTTTTTGATTTTTTTTTTTTTCTGAATAAGGCTCACTTGGCTGTACCTTGGATGGGTTTGAGGGCAGAGGAGCAGCAGCTGAAATGGAATCCCATCCAGGTTCCTCCTGATGACTCCATCTTTGTTGTTTGCTTGCTCGGGTTCCCTCTGATTACTCCAATACAGGACTGAACCCATTTGATCTGAATTGAATTTGTTTCAATCCAATTCTTTACACCACACAAAAGTTCTGATGAGGGCCTGCAATCTCTGATTGCTATTGCTCTTTCTAGTTTTTCTTTCCTCCTTTCTCATTGGTTCTCTTTCCCATCCCTCATCTCCCCCTTGCACTATTTTTTTTTTCCTCCCCCTGTATTTTCTGCAGTTTTCACAATTCCTCTGTATATCCTTTTTTCCTGTCCTTTGCTTTTCTTCTTTAACTCTCATATTTAGCTTTTTTCCTCAACTTGTTTTTTCTACCCTCTTGGTCTTTCATCTTCATTTTTCTCCTAACTTCCATCTTTCTGCACTCTTTGCCATTGGTTTTGTTCACCCACTCCCGAACCCCTCCGTTCCATCTTCTTCTGAAGGTTCTTCCTTTAGTTTGTCTTTGCCTTTTTCACACCTCTTTTCCTTCTCACTTTTTCACAACTTCCACACAATCACCCAATAGTCCACCTCCTCCCCCCCAAACCCTGTTATTTTAATTCTTCTTCTTCATCTTTCCCTCCCCAATATAATTTGGCCTCCCCATTCTCACTGCAGAAACTCAATTCTCCTTTCAGGCCTCTTCTACTTTTTCAGCTTTCCTTTCCCACTTTTGGATTTCTTCCTTTCTTCTGAAGATTCCTTCTCTTTTTACATTAAATAACCTCTTATCTTCTTTTAATTTCCTCTCCAGCCCCTTAGATTTTCCCTCCAGTTACTTGCATTTAATGTTCCTGTGACTTACATTTTCTTCCCCTTTCCTTTCATTTCCTTTTCCCAGATTTCTTCACTCCCTTCCTTATATAATTTGCTCTCACACTCCTTATATATACACTCTCCAGTCCCTTTACATTTGTATACCACCTTACTTTGCCATTCCTTTTCATGCTTCAGATTTCCATTCCTGTCCTAACATTCTCATACTTTTCTATCCCCCCCCCCTCCTATG
>NC_140970.1:89616491-89679935 GCF_056783735.1 Eptatretus burgeri | reverse complement strand
CCTTTTCGTATATGTATTTATATGTGTATATGTATATGTGTGTATATATATATATATATATATATATATATATATATATATATATATATATATCTATATATATATGTACAGTATATACCTCTCATTTTTAACCTCATTCTGCCATTGTGAATTTATTTTATCTTCATAATACAATTTTTGTTTTTTGCAATGTATCCTTGTTCACATTCCTCCACCAACTTGCACTTTCCCCATCCCAGCTTTCACTACAAATTTGACTGCAATCTCCATCCCGTTATAAATATTTTCTTGTTGCCCCATGACCCACACCTCCTTTCCATGCATATTTCTTATTACCCCAGTTGTTATTTATGTACCCCCCCCCCCCAATGCTCATATCTCGTCATCTTGGCATTGAGGGAGAAGAGAGAAAGGGAAAGGGGTGGGGGGTTGGAAGAATCGGGAAAGGTAAGCGAGAGGGCCAAATCGTTTAGATTGGTTGATAGTGTGGGGTGGATAAGCCTCAGGGTTTGCTATTACTTGCTATTTATTCATATCGACCATCTTTACTCAATGCCATCTCACACTACATTATTATGTACAATCCCCTTTCCCCTTCCCCACCCCCAACCATGTTTCTTTCTTTATTTTCCTTTTCTCATTTGAATCCTTTAATAATGACCACCTTTTAAGATACAATAACCATATCTTGAATATCCCTTTGCTGGGGTAGCCTGTGTTCTGTCCCGACCGTTCTTTTCTTGTTTTCCTCACTCCTTGATGTTCCACCCCATTTCCTCTAATGTCTAATCGATGCACATCCCACTCATTTTCCCCTTAATTTTACTCTTTGCATCTTCTTTTTGACACCTTATTCCTTAATTACCCTCGCAGAAGGAGAGGGGATTGTATTTGAGTCCGTCTGTTTGTCCGCACAGAACTTTCGTGTTTTTGTCCGCAAACGTTTGTTGGATTGAGGCCAAATTTTCACCATTGCTGCAACTACTCATATAGAAAGTTTTAATCATTATGAGGTCATAGGTCACGTGTTAGCAGCCATATTGGAAGAACGGAAAAACTTTGTACCTCTATCTCTGAAACCGCACCAAGGAAACCATTTAAACTTGGCACATAGCAAGTACTTCTCATGGGGAATGAGTGTGATTTTTTTTTTTGAGGTCATAGGTACCTTCGTAATGACGTCGTAAATGCATACATATGTAGAACACTAGGATGACATCATCAGTCATGCGATTTGGCAGCCATATTGTTTTTTTTTTGTTTTTTTTTTACCTTCCAAAATCTCTGAAGTGGCTGAACAGATCGAGGCGAAACTTTACATGTATGACCATCTATACATGAGGAACAAAAGGTTCATACATATGACATCATAGGTCAGATGGTTTGGCAGCCATATTGGATTTACCCTAAAACCTATAAAAAATCTTCTCCAGAACGACTGGACAGATCGAGGGGAAATTTCACACAAATGTTCCCCAAGCCTTGGGTGTACAAGTTTGTTCAGGAATAATTGATAGGTTGCATGGTTTGGCAGCCAGATTGGATTGAACAAGCTCGAATGAGCCGAATCCTCGTCCTCTTAATGATGACGTCATTGTGATGTATCAGGTTTGCGATAAATTATCTGTGCTAATGCCCGGCTTTATTCCCGCAAACAAAATTCAAACAGCTTGCCTAGTTTTGGAGATAATGGTATAGGCGATTTCCATTAGCAGCGATTTTATGCCATCAACTTTTTTTCTAGGAAGAATTTCCAAAATCGGAGATAGTTACTGCCTGCGCGTGGGCTTTCTGCATATACATGGTAAGTTTCACGAATATCCGATGAAAACTCTGGGTTGTGAAACAAAATATGTCAAAAAATAGGCATGACGTCATAAAAATTGATATGACGTCATAGTGATGTATCATATGTGCGGTAATTCATCTCTGCTAATGCCCTGTTCGATTCCCACAAACAGAATTCAAAAAGCTTGCCTAGTTTCGGAGAGAATTTTTTAGGCGATTTCCATTAGCGGAGATATTTTGACATCATAACTTTTTTTCTAGGAGGAATTTTCAAAATCGGAGATGGTTACTGTCTGTGCAGGGTATTTTTACATATATATGCCAAGTTTCAGGAAGTTTCGATGAAAACTGTAGGCTGTGAAACAAACTAGTTTTGGAGATCATGGTATAGGCGATTTCCATTAGTGGCGATATTATGACGTTAACTTTTTTCTCGGAAGAATTTCCAAAATCGGAGATGGTTACTGCCTGCACGTGGGCTTTCTGCATATACATGGCAAGTTTCACGATGATCCGATGAAATCTCTGTCTTGTGAAACAAAAAATAGGAATGACGTCATAAAAATTGATATGACATCATAGTGATGTATCATATGTGCGGTAATTCATCTCTGCTAATGCCCTTTTTGATTCCCGCAAACAGAATTCAAAAAGCTTGCCGAGTTTGGGATTATTTTTTAGGCGATTTCCATTTGCGGAGATATTTTGACGTAATAACTTTTCTCCGAGGAGGAATTTTCAAAATCGGAGATAGTTACTGTCTGCGCAGGGTATTTTTACATATATATGCCAAGTTTCAGGAAGATTCGATGAAAACTATAGGCTGTGAAACAAATGAAACAAAAAACAATAGTCAAAAATAGGAATGACGCCATAAAAATTAATATGACGTCATAGTGATGTATCTTATGTGCAGTAATTCATCTCTGCTAATGCCCTGTTCGATTCCCGCAAACAGAATTCAAAAAGCTTGCCTAGTTTCGGAGATAATTTTTTTAGGCGATTTCCATTCACGGAAATATTTTGACGTCATAACTTTTTTTTCTAGGAGGAATTTTCAAAATCGGAGATGGTTACTGTCTGTGCAGGGTATTTTTACATATATACGCCAAGTTTCAGGAAGTTTCAATGAAAACTGTAGGCTGTGAAACAAAAAAGTCCACAAGAACAACAACATGAGTAAGACTTGGAGATCCTCCACGAGGATCTAAAAAAAATATGAAATAATGTTTTCTTTAGAACCGCTTAATTGCTTTAATCAATCGATATGAAATTTCACATTTATGATCTCGTGGTGATGGGGAATACAGGTTTTAATTTTCAACTTGATCGGACACACGGTCTGGCAGCCAGAATTATTTAATTTATTGATCTGGGTTGTTTTTGATTTTTTTTTTTTTTTCTGAATAAGGCTCACTTGGCTGTACCTTGGATGGGTTTGAGGGCAGAGGAGCAGCAGCTGAAATGGAATCCCATCCAGGTTCCTCCTGATGACTCCATCTTTGTTGTTTGCTTGCTCGGGTTCCCTCTGATTACTCCAATACAGGACTGAACCCATTTGATCTGAATTGAATTTGTTTCAATCCAATTCTTTACACCACACAAAAGTTCTGATGAGGGCCTGCAATCTCTGATTGCTATTGCTCTTTCTAGTTTTTCTTTCCTCCTTTCTCATTGGTTCTCTTTCCCATCCCTCATCTCCCCCTTGCACTATTTTTTTTCCTCCCCTGTATTTTCTGCAGTTTTCACAATTCCTCTGTATATCCTTTTTTCCTGTCCTTTGCTTTTCTTCTTTAACTCTCATATTTAGCTTTTTGCCTCAACTTGTTTTTTCTACCCTCTTGGTCTTTCATCTTCATTTTTCTCCTAACTTCCATCTTTCTGCACTCTTTGCCATTGGTTTTGTTCACCCACTCCCGAACCCCTCCGTTCCATCTTCTTCTGAAGGTTCTTCCTTTAGTTTGTCTTTGCCTTTTTCACACCTCTTTTTCCTTCTCACTTTTTCACAACTTCCACACAATCACCCAATAGTCCACCTCCCCTCCCCCCCAAACCCTGTTATTTTAATTCTTCTTCTTCATCTTTCCCTCCCCAATATAATTTGGCCTCCCCATTCTCACTGCAGAAACTCAATTCTCCTTTCAGGCCTCTTCTACTTCTTCAGCTTTCCTTTCCCACTTTTGGATTTCTTCCTTTCTTCTGAAGATTCCTTCTCTTTTTACATTAAATAACCTCTTATCTTCTTTTTAATTTCCTCTCCAGCCCCTTAGATTTTCCCTCCAGTTACTTGCATTTAATGTTCCTGTGACTTACATTTTCTTCCCCTTTCCTTTCATTTCCTTTTCCCAGATTTCTTCACTCCCTTCCTTATATAATTTGCTCTCACACTCCTTATATATACACTCTCCAGTCCCTTTACATTTGTATACCACCTTACTTTGCCATTCCTTTTCATGCTTCAGATTTCCATTCCTGTCCTAACATTCTCATACTTTTCTATCCCCCCCCCCTCCTATGATATCTGCTTCTCTTTTGATATCCTACTCTCCCCCTCTTATTACTCACCCCATTGATGCATTTCTTCTCCTCACCACTTACATCCCCTCTGCTTCCCTCCCTTGCATCCCTCCTTTCCCCTCCTTCTATTTCCTTCTCTCTTTACATTCCCAATGTCCTTGTATTATATAGCCTGTTTATATATATATATATATATATATATATATATATATATATATATATATATATATATATATATTATATATATTTTTATATATATATATATTTATATATTTTATATATATATATATATATATATATATATTTTTATATATATATATTTTTTTTCAGTCCACTCCATCGCCTTAAGCTCTCCACCACATCATATTCCTCTCTTCTTCCCTCTCCTATTTCCATCCACAATCTCCACCTCCTTATGCCCTCCCATTTCATGATCTTAATATTCATTCAGCTACTTTGCCTTCTTAACCCCATCCCTTCCTCCTATTTGCAGCCACTCCTCTGGACCTCCTTCCTTCATCATATTTAATTCATTTTATATCACCCCTTCCATTTTTCCTCCGACTCTCCCACTCTGCTTTTTTTTTTTGCTCACCCCCCAACTCCACACCACTCCACACCGCACCCTGCCGTCTCTACCCTCAACCACATTTACCATTCTTATCCCTTTCCTTCACTCTGCCCCCTCTTTCACTGCCCATATACTTTACTTTGCCATCTTACTTCCTCCATTTTCACCATTCTTCTCACTTTGTGACTCCATCCCTCACTTTGCCCTTGCCCTCCTTTTAAAAACTTTCCCAAGCAAACACCCCCCCCCCTCTTTTCCTCTTTCCTTGTCCCATTTTTATTGTTGTACCCTCTTTCTTCTCCTTATTTTTCTTTCCCTCTTTTCCTCCCATTCTTCATTCTTGCTTTTTCCTTAACACACATTAAGCTTTAATTCTCAGGCTGTTTGTTCATATACAGCTGGCTTCCCTGTCTGCTTCATCAAAGTGGTACTTCTGTTGTTGGTGTTGAAAGATATATATGATGGCACAAGGTGTGGCCATGTAAGGTTTGAATCCAATACCTTTGGGGTGTTTCCAGTCCTTTTCCTGCTATTGGCATAAAATTATTTTATTTCTCTCCCACCGAAACTGCGAGCACCGAGTAAGATTAAAAAGCATTATAAGGAAAATTGAGAGGGTGAAAGAAGATATGGGAAGAGAAAGAGGTAGGATTGGAGGCAGGGATAAAAAGGTAAGAAAAGGCAATGGAGAAGATTTGTTGAATTGGCAGGTTGAACACAGTAGCCATCTCAGCATCAAATCTGTGACTTCACATGTAAAATGGTACAGTTGGCTGCGAGAAGGAGCTACCATGACTCGCAAAACTGGAAAGAGGGCATTAAAATGAAATGGCTGCAGTTACAAATGTACAAGGTAAAATTTTATAAAATTTTGCATTTATTTGTTTTGGCTCGTACATTTTCTACCCATGAAGCATCCAACCAGTTCTCTGTTCTGAATATTGCATGAGATACGCTACTGAGCCTGGGAAGGGCACACCCCGGCATCCTTTACCTCTCCCTCTCAATGTTCTGCAATCCCGGCCCCTCCTTGCTTTTCACTCTTCCTTCCCACGCGTGTTTATTGCTCCTTTTCCTATGTGCATCGCGTCTTGTACACGCTATTGGAAGATTTGCAAGAACGTTCCTTTGTTCATTCTGCGTGTGCCGCTTGCTGCTTGCCTTCTAGCATTAAAATGCATCCCTTGCACGCTGCCTCTTCCTAATGCGTGCTTGCCCTGGCAAGCACAGCAATCGCCCGATAACCCAAGGTGCCAGGTTAGCTCGGTTATGTGGTGCAATGCATGAGGTTGACGATAATCTTGTGACTATTTTATGATTGCAAAAGGAAAGGTTATAATGATGACAACTGAGTTAGATTGTGTGCAAGGCAGAGGATGCTAATGGATGAGAGGATAATCATATTAAATGAAATGACAGGTGCTTGGTTGGGTTGCTGTGTTCCTACTGTATGACAGAGTCGATATATCGTCGAGGGGCACGGCGATGGCGAAAGTTGTACCGTGTGAATGGGCACACCTTCCAAACAAAACGCTTTAACCGGGTAAGGCCTAGCTTTATTGAACCACTCCCAACAACACTACTCAAACATTCCACTTCACTTGTTACTGTTGTATGACATTATTTTCCCGATTGCCTTTTCCACCTCCCAAGCAGATGTTAACCCTGCTCCACCTCAACCTCATGCAAGAGTATCGCTCCACCTTTTCCTTGTTTATGAGGCCACTTCGCCTCTCACGCGTTTGTGAGCCCGCTCTGGCTCTCCCGCGTTTGTGAGCCCGCTCTGGCTCTCCCGCGTTTGTGAGCCCGCTCTGGCTTCTCCCGCGTTTGTGAGCCCGCTCTGGCTTCTCTCGCGTTTGTGAGCCCGTTCTGGCTCTCCCGCGTTTGTGAGCTCGCTCTGGCTCTTCCGCGTTTGTGAGCCCGCTCTGGCTTCTCCCGCGTTTGTGAGCCTGCTCTGGCTTCTCTTGCGTTTGTGAGCCCGCTCTGGCTTCTCTCGCGTTTGTGAGCCCGTTCTGGCTTCTCCCACGTTTGTGAGCCCGTTCTGGCTTCTCCCGCGTTTGTGAGCCCGCTCTGGCTCTCCCGCGTTTGTGAGCTCGCTCTGGCTCTTCCGCGTTTGTGAGCCCGCTCTGGCTTCTCCCGCGTTTGTGAGCCTGCTCTGGCTTCTCCCGTGTTTGTGAGCCCGCTCTGGCTTCTCCCACGTTTGTGAGCCCGCTCTGGCTTCTCCCTCGTTTGTGAGCCCGCTCTGGCTTCTCCCGCGTTTATGAGCCCGCTCTGGCTTCTCCCGCGTTTGTGAGCCCGCTCTGGCTTCTCCCGCGTTTGTGAGCCCGCTCTGGCTTCTCACGCGTTTGTGAGCCTGCTCTGGCTTCTCCTGCGTTTGTGAGCCTGCTCTGGCTTCTCCCGCGTTTGTGAGCCCGCTCTGGCTTCTCCCGCGTTTGTGAGCCCGCTCTTGCTTCTCCCGTGTTTGTGAGCCCGCTCTGGCTTCTCCCGCGTTTGTGAGCCCGCTCTGGCTTCTCCCGCGTTTGTTAGCCCGCTCTTGCTTCTCCCGTGTTTGTGAGCCCGCTCTGGCTTCTCCCGCGTTTGTGAGCCCGTTCTGGCTCTCCCGTGTTTGTGAGCCCGCTCTGGCTCTCCCGCATGACCAACCGCTTCCCCTTTCGGTTACTCTTGACCGACCGCTTCCCCTTTCGGTTGCTCGTGACCGACCGCTTCCCCTTTCGGTTGCTCGTTGCCGACCGCTTCCCCTTTCGGTTGCTCGTGGCCGACGGCTTCCCCTTTCCGTTGTTCGTGACCAACCGCTTCCCCTTTCGGTTGTTCTGACCGACCGCTTACCCCTTTCGGTTGTTTGTGACCGACCGCTTCCCCTTTCGGTTGCTCGTTACCGACTGCTTCCCCATTCGGTTGCTCGTGGCCGACGGCTTCCCCTTTCCGTTGCTCGTAGCCGACGGCTTCCCCTTTCAGTTGTTCGTGACCGACCGCTTCCCCTTTCGGTTGTTCTGACCGACCGCTTCCCCTTTCGGTTATTTGTGACCGACCGCTTCCCCTTTTGGTTGTTTGTGACCGACCGCTTCCCCTTTTGGTTGTTTGTGACCGACCGCTTCCCCTTTCGGTTGCTCGTGACCGACCGCTTCCCCTTTCGTTTGCTCGTGACCGACCGCTTCCCCTTTCGGTTGCTCGTGACCGACCGCTTCCCCTTTCGGTTGCTCGTGACCGACCGCTTCCCCTTTCGGTTGCTCGTGACCGACCGCTTCCCCTTTCGGTTGCTCGTGACCGACCGCTTCCCCTTTCGGTTGCTCGTGACCGACCGCTTCCCCTTTCGGTTGCTCGTGACCGACCGCTTCCCCTTTCGGTTGCTCGTGACCGACCGCTTCCCCTTCCGGTTCCCCGTGACCGACCGCTTCCCCTTTCGGTTCCTCGTGACCGACCGCTTCCCCTTTCGGTTGCTCATGACCGACTTCCTTTGTAGTTGCATGTGACCAACTGCCTCCCCTTTCGGTAGCCCGTGACTGACCGCCTGCCTGCCCTTTGTTTGCCCATGATCGACTGCTTCCCCTAATACACGTGACTCTCACGACCCATACCCCTTCCCTTGCTTTTATTCTCTGTCACCTATTCTGGCTTTCTAAACTTATACAACCTGTTCTATTTGTTTTCCCTCCAACTTCATTTCCCTTTTTCTCTGCTCGGATTGCCTATTTCTACTCATCGCAGCTCCATACGTCTCATTTCCACTTGCTGTTCACTCCTGTCTTTCCTAAAGTCATCAGGCTTATGCTTCCTCAGATGATTCCTACCAAATGTTATCTGCAGGCTTGTGCTTCCTCAGATCTTCCCAACCCAATTTGAAATTACTCAATATAATTTGTTGTTGTCTGACAAAAAATTTAATGCAGTCCAGCAAGCATTATTTTCCTGGCATTTTTTTTTCACATGGTTGTTCCAGCTTCCACCTTGCCATTTGCCACCAAACTGATGTAAATATGAACTCATTAATTCTTGTAATTGATGTGTTTGTTATTTCATCATCAATTCTCCCACGCTTTTCATGGCCCTCTACCATTAATTTTACTTGTCCTCGTGTCTACCTCCTTATCTCACCCTAATCCCAACCTATAGCGAGCATTTTGTGCAATCTGCCAGGACCGGATATGGGGTCTGGGCAGACAGGGCTACAAATGCATCAGCTGCAAACTTCTCGTGCATAAAAAGTGTCATCGCTTGGTGCACATCGACTGCACGCATATGGTACTTCACCTCAAACACCTCACCGCTGATCATCATGCATTTTGGAAACTTTACCATGAGCCACACACTGGTTGAACACAAAGTTCATGATAAAAGTATCCGATCCTCATGGTCGACAAAATTGCAGATTTTTTGCTTTTTCTGTCTGCTAAGTGAAGTCATATCCATTATACATATGCTTAAATGACAATTTATTTTTTTATATTTTTATTATGCCAGTACAGGTTGTTTTTGGTTTATAAGATGTGCAGATTGTGTTTGATCCAGGAGAATTGATCTTCATACTTGGTCTTTACCTTACAAGTACTTTGGTGAAGGTAAATCCAACTTGAGACTATTCATTCACGCTGTCTCAAAATTACGAGAGAGGTTCAAGGTGATGTGGACTTTTTATTTTGAAAAGGCAAAAAGTACAGACAATTTGAGGAAACTTCACCTATTTGTCAAGGTTTTCCCCTGCTTACATGTACACACTTCTCCTAGCAATGTGGTAGCACATTGATGTCGTATGCTGAGAAATCTTTCGGATGGGCATGCGGCCATTTCAGGATTTGATTTCTTCATCGTTTGTAAATTTAATGTCCCCACAAAGGTTATTTGAGTGGTCCAAAAACATTAAAACACAAGATGACAAGTCTGACCTGTGTATTGGATCATTTCGAACCTCTCATTCCATATTTGCTAATCACATTTGCTATGTGAGGATAAGCATTATTGTGGAGTTGAGTCAAGCCCTGGGACAGCAAACTTAGCCATTGTCTTCGTGTTGTCTAACATATCATTGTGTAACAAGTCACTCTCGGACTGTGGATTGATCGTTTTTCCTCGTTTATAAAACTTCATCCAAATTAAACCATTAAGGTCCCAAAATACTATTGCCATAAGTTTTTTTTTCTGCTGATGGCTGAATGTTGAAAAAAAATTTCTTTTTGAGAACCAAGAATATTTGTCTGCACTCCCTCCTGGCTCGCTTTGACTCTGGTGTGAAATTATGCACACGGATTTCAGCACGTATCACAATCCTCTTGAATAAATCATCTCGTGGTGGCGTTCCAGGAATTCTGATGCAGTGGTTACTTGCTTTTGCCTTTTGATCAAACATGAAGTGTTTTGGTACCCACCTTGAACCAGCCTTATTGCATTTCAAGTGAGAATTATATGATTGTTTCCACACTTCACCACTGACATCCAATTTTGCAATTCCATGTTTCCTTATCCGGTGATTTCCCCCAAAATAAGCTGTTCAACACGTTTAATGTGTGCTTGATGAACAGTATTCGGTTGTGCATGAAAAATGTTCAATATCGATAATCAATTTGCCACTATTGTTGAACTCACTGTCCCGTTTAAATACACAACTATATGTAAGACATGCACCACCAAACTGTGCAACCAGTCTTCTGTGAATTTAATCCATCTGGTTTAATTTTCCTGACAAGGAACTTTATGACAACCTTCTGTTCCAAAGCAGATGGGACAGAATTGGCAACCATCTTGTTTTCACCCAGAATGCCTTGACCAACATTGATGTCACTTCATATATAATTGCAATGAACCTTCAGCATGAACATTTGTTCTTTTTTTTTTTTTTTAAACATGTTTTGCCCAAAAAGTCTCCATAAACCTTGAACTGCTCATACAATTTAACCATTGGGCTGAGATAACATGTTGCAATGATAATGCAAAATCTCATTCTGAAAAGTTGCTTATTAAAGTTGAGCAAGTTGCCACATTTCAAAGTTGGCCTCCAAAGCCAGATGCTGATTGGGAATCCTCCATCGTTCAGAGTCCTTCGTTGGTACACCTGAGCTATCCACCTGCAAGGCTTTCACCTGCAGCATGATGGAGTACTGCTCTCCCCTCTGGCCTGGCTCCCCTGCCTCACATCTTGCTCAGCTTGGAAACTATAAAGCTTTCAAGGTCATTGTAATCTCTTGCAATGAAGCAGAGTCTATGCATCTATCACTTTGACATTGCCGACAGGTCGGTGGTCTCTGTCTTCTTCAGCCTCATTTCTGGTGTTGCACCCTCTGCCCTCTCCATGCTCTGTCCCTCCCACCACCCCCCCCCAAATTATCTGCAGGACTTAGATGGCTCACCAGCACCCCCCTCCTCGTGAAAGTGCCTAAATCCAGAAGCATAGTCTCCACTCATTTATTCCTCCCTCTTTCCACCTGTGGAACCATCTTCCACACTCTTTGATCTCATTCTTCTCTCCCAGTTTTCAAGACGGCTGTTCACATCTGGATCCATCTTGTCCACCCCTTGAGTTCTCCCCTAACCCTCATTGTTACCTGTATCCCTTGTTTATCCATCTCCATCTGCCCTGCTGTTAACGTTTCACCTTTCTCCTGCTGTTCCCTTTGTTATGTTGTGTCCTGGTCTATTCTGTGTCCTGGCTTTTCCAAGAGCCAAGACCATGTATAAAAAACATGTACCCTTACCTTTATTAACCTCCGCTATCGAAGATGGACAGAGGTTACTGTTTTCACCCCTGTCTGTTTGTTTGTTTGTGAACAGTATTACGGAAAAACTCCTGGACGCATTTCGACGAAACTTGGTGGGCGGATTAGGTATGGTCCAAGGATCATGCCATTAGATTTTGGACTTTGTCCAAAGTCCAATATGGCCGCTATGGTGGGCATTTTGAAAAAATATTTGAATTTGTGTTTTTGCATTTCCACATGTTTTAAGTGATTTCCAACCCCCCAAAAAAATTGCAACTTTTTTCAAAAATATTTTGATTTTATTTGAAATATATTTGAATTTTTTTGCATTTCTACATGTTTTAAGTGATTTCCAACCCCCTCCAAAAAATTTGTTAGAGGAAAAAAAACAACATTTTGCACCTTTTTTTTTTTTCAAAAAATCGATTTTCTTTTTGGCATTTCTACATGCGCGTCGATCTAGTTTAGTTTATTCAATCGTGGTTCAGTAGAGTCTGATCCGTTTTGACCTACAATGAATAGGATATCAGGTTCACTTAAGTGACCCAGCAGTATTGGCGGCGGAGGTTTTGCACTCTACCGAGTGCTCCCCCTCTAGTTACCTCTGCCACTGAAGGTGGATGGAGGTTACGTTTTCACTCCTGTCTGTCTGTTTGTTTGTGTATAGGATATCTCAAAAAGTTGTGGACAGATTTTGACAAGATTTGGTGGAGAGTTTGGGTATATAACAAGGGTGAAATGATTAGATTTTGGTGAAGATCTGAATCAGGATCTGGATCTGAGAATTTTTGAAGTGATTCTTCACCATTGAGTGATGGGGCTAAAACGATATATCTCACTATAGCTCAAATTGTTATCTACGGATTCGGATGAAACGTGATAGATGAGTTGTTTCGGTGACAAGAACAAGCCGATTAAATTTTAGTTCAGGTCCGAATCCAGATCCGGCCTATCAGTGGGATACAAAACATAAACTAATCAGCTTGGCGGAGGTATGCGCTCTACCAGGTGCCATTCTCGTTTCAAAATGTAGTCATGTGTAAAAGCTCTTATTGCTCTTCCATCAGCTTCAATTTTGTGTACAAAATATCATAAAACAGAAAATATACAAGATCAAATGTTTTTTTTCTGTTACAGCAGACTAATGATCATATAATGAATAAGCCTGGTATTGACTTAACTGTTAAGTTGGCTGGCTTAAAATCTTAAAGTCCTGAGTTTGAGCTCCTGTCATGCTGTTGAAATAATACCTGTTGGGTTCACTCAGCCAGTCATCCTTCCAAGGCTGGCAAAATGAGTACCAGCTTACTGGCAACAGGGGCACTGCATCAGCGGCACAGCTGCACTTCAAGAAAATGATGCAACCAGCAGCCACAGGCTGCATACAAATACAAAACAACAATATATTAATATAGTTGTTTGTTTTTTTACTCCCGATACCAGTTCCTTGGTTTGTACCCCTGATGTTCCGACTCGTTCCACCTTATTTAGGATAATTCCACCATGCCATCCCCACAAGAATCACGCAGCCTGCCCACTTCGCCATATGCTGGAAACTCGGCTGGAAACCACCTGGATGGAACTGAAGGTTTCTTTTATTCTTTCATTTTCCTTTTTCATTCTCATAACCTTTTGGTGACATCGATTTAAAGTTCGATATTTAATGAATATCTTTTACTTCCTCACATTCTGAGGTTTGTTTTATATATTTAAACTTTAACGTGCACACACACACACCACACCACACCACACCACACCACACACACACACTTTTCCGACTGCACGGATCATCAGCTGGGCACCATTCTTCTTTGAGGTTTCGATCCTTTCAGCCCAGAACCTCTCCAAACGGCGGATCCACAACCTTGTTCCTGGATCCACATTAGTAGCGAACGCAGTGAGCTTCATACTTAACGCCTGCACATGAGAGAATAGGAAACAACAACAACAACACAATACCCCTGCTATTTGGAATCCGTGTCGTTAGCTATGACCTTTTGCTTCCGGTTGTTGTTAAACGCTGCGCGGTGTATAAATACGATTGGGTTTTATTTCTATCTTGTGAATATTACTTAACGCGTGCACATGAGAGAATAGGAAACAACAAAAACAACACAATACCCTGGCAATTGTGAATCTGTGTCGTTGGCTCTGACTATTTTGCTTCCGTTTTTTTTTTTTTTGCTTCTGGTTTTTTTTTTGTTTCCGGTTTTTATCATGGGGAATGATGCATGCCGGGAGATAAAGGCATCTTCGGAGACATGGAAGACCCAAATAATATCAGACATGGTGCATATTTCCTCCACTGATTTTAATAAAGACATCTCCCGCATCATCAAAAAATAATTTTTAATCATGATTTACGTTATTTGATCGCTAATTCCGAAGTAACCGGAAATTGCGTATACAGTTGTGAACAAGTTGTAGCTAAAGTCAGAAGCGAATGTAAGACTACAACGTTCACTTCTAGTATTTATTTTTTTTATATGAGATCCTGTTCTAGGCGGCGTAGTTGTCGTTGTGAAGGTAATGTTGAGGAATTTTTTTTTTTTTTCAGATGAGATCCTGTTCTAGGCGGTGTAGTTGTTGTTGTGAAGGTAATGTAGAGGTAATATTTATTTTTGCAGATGATATCTTGTTCTAGGCGGTGTAGTTGTTGTTGTGAAGGTAATGTTCAGGTAATATTTATTTTTTCATAGCAAAAAGACGGTTTAATTTGATATATTTAAGAAGCGAATGTAAGAAGAATTCTACGTTCGCTTCTAGGCTTTGCCTATTCCATATTAGATTACCTACTGTACATCAGTAGATCCGGTTGTGTCCAGGCAGTCAGTCAACCCATAGTTTTCACAAATACATAAGAATCAAATAAATACATAAGAAACATATAAATATCAAAGAAACAGTACAAGTGGATTTTCCACCAAAAAATAATGACAAATCAGTGGGAGAAGCTTCACCAAAAGAAATGTCAATCATCACACACATCTTGTTTTTTCACACACAACTGTTCCTAACAATTCTATCACACACAAAAATAAATTAAAAAACGACAAGAAGCACAAACAAACACATGCATACAAACACATACACCCACAAAAACATACACGTTTCTGACCGCATAGATCATCAGCTGGGCACCGTAGTGTGTGTGTGTGTGTGTGTGTGTGTGTGTGTGTGTGTGTGTGTGTGTGTGTGTGTGTGTGTGTGTGTGTGTGTGTGTGTGTGTGTGTGTGTGTGTGTGTGTGTGTGTGTGTATGTATGTATGTCACGTGCACACACTTATTCACACATATATATATATATATATATATATATATATATATATATATATATATATATATATATATATATATATATATAATATATATAAGCCTGGTGTTGGCTTAGTGGTTAGGGTGGCAGCTTGGGATCCCAGGGTCCTGAGTTCAAGCCCCGTTGGTTGCTGAATTAACACCAGGGGGTTGACTCAGCCTGTCATCCTTCCGAGGTCGGCGAAATGAGTACCAGTGTACTGGTCCCGGTGTATGCCCCGGTTAGAATAGGTGTACTATATCCCTGTGTGTCATAAGAGGCGACCAGGGTTGGCGTCAGGAAGGGCATCCGGTCATAAAAAACATTGCCTCAAGAAAAAGCCCAACCCCTGCACAGCAGGGAAAAATGGCTGTAAAAACGGTCATATATATATATATATATATATATATATATATATATATATATATATATATATATATATATATATATATATATATATATATATATATATATATATATATATATATGATACCAAGCTTGCACACTAAAAACTCAGCTCGCCATCACACGATCCCTATGAAATTGCTGTGGCACTTCGCGGACATGCCGACAATGTTTGGGAAGTCTTGGCGTTCCATAGTACCACTTGCATTTTGCACAATGCGTATTTTTGTCATTCCCCATGTACGGTCTGTCGTCTGCTACCAGCTATGTTGTACTGCTATCCCGTGCATGTGCATGGGTATCGCTGATATGTATATATATATATATATATATATATATATATATATATATATATATATATATATATATATATATATATATATATATATATATATATATATATATATATATATATATATATATATATATATATATATATATATATATATATATATATAGTTTTGGACCCTTCCCAGAGTTCCTCAACAACTATAAACACATTCACACATTGTACACACATGAGAAGTTCACACACATAGTAAACACATGGGAGCCTCATTGGTATGCATTGCTGTGCTATCGCTGATGATTCACCAACAAGTGATGAAACGAGTCCGGTAGCTTAGGGGATAGCATTGAGATTCTCATGTGTGTACAATGTGTGAATGTCTTTATGGTTGTTGAGGAACTCTGGGAAGGGTTCGAAACAGCATAGTGCTTATCTTGCGTAGGTCTTCTTGGGTTGCTTTACGTAGCTTCTTCGGCAAGAGGAGTGTGGGAGGGGTCAATTGTTTATATAATCCTAGCCACCTGGGTTTTGTTGACTAGGTGAGAGCTGATTGGCTATTCCCTGCATTCACAGGTGAGGGATGTGGGTGGGTCTTTTATATATATATATATATATATATATATATATATATATATATATATATATATATATATATATATATATATGTTATGTAGGTCTGGCTCGGTAGTTTGAATGTGGGAGTAATGGAGGGGAGAGGAGTCGAGGTGGCGGAGATGATGCAGAAAAGTAGGTTGTAAGTGTTGTGTGTGTGTGTGCAGGAGACCTGGTCGATAGGAGACAGGGCGAGGAGTTTTATTGGAGGTTACAAGCTGTTGTATGTGGATGGGGATGGAAGGAGTAATGGCATTGGAATAATCGTTTTTGAAGAGATCAGCAAGCAGGTGGTCAGAGTGGAAAGATGGGAGGGATGGATAGTTAGTTCATGGGTAGTGATACAGAGGCAAATGATGTGTTATGTTAGTATATGGGCCACAAACAGGAAGGACTGCGGCCGAGAAGCAAATTCAGGGACGCACTGGAGAGGTTGATGGGGATGGTTGAGCTGTTGGTGATGCTGTGCATTGCTGGGGACTTTAATGCTCATGTGGGGAGTAGCAGAGCTGGTTGAAGAGGAATGTGTTGGTAAATTTGTTTTGGGGACAAGTACAAGAGAGGGTCGAGAGCTGGTGGAGCTAACAGTGAGGAATAGGATGTCCGTGGCTGGTTCATTCTTTCAAAAGTGGGAAAGCCACAAGATTACCTCCCTGAGTGGACAGCATAGAACAGAATTGGATTTGGTGGTGGTAAGAAAGCGACATTTGTGGAGAGTTAATCATAATGTAATGCAGAGGTGGGAGAGTATGTTACCACGCAGAAATAAGCCTGTGGTGTTTGTGGTACGGATGGATGGAAGAATGGAGGTTAAGAGCAGGCGTCAGAGGTTTATTAGGTGGGGGACATGTAGGGGAAACCATAGAGTACAAGGAGAGGATGAGAGCCAGCTATGAGCAACTTAACGAAGAAGTGGAAGGTTTGGAGGAGGAGTGGAAGAAGTACGGAGAAGCGTTTAGGGGAATTGCAGAAGTTTTGTGTGGAAGGATGTCAAGAGAGGGTGCATCATCTCGGGATAGAAACCAAGCATGGTGGATAGAGGAAATAGTGAAGGCAGTTGGTGAGAAGTGGGAAGTTTGGAAGAGGATGGAGAAGATCAAGGGTAGAAGGAGGCAACTGGATGTATGGTTGCTACATAACACATGTATGGGCAAAATAAAGCAGCAAGGAGAGCTGTGCATAAGGTGAGGAATGGTATGGAAGAGGTGTAAAACAAATTGGAAGAGGATGGTAGGAAGGAAGAAGATGATATATAAATTGGATTGTGACAGGGATGAGGACAGTAAAGGCATGAAGGGAGGGGAGTGGGTGATTAAGGATGGTGGTGGGAGGATAGTGACAAAGAGGGGGCAGTGTTGAAGGTGTGGGAAGGATATTTCAAGGAGTTGTTGAACCAGGGAGATAGCAACGGTAAGCTGGAGCTACCACGTTATGTAGAGGGGAAAGTGGAGTTGGTGGAGATCACGAAGGAAGAAGTGCAGACAGCATTGAAGAGGATGAAGAAGGGAAGAGGGCCAGGCATTGATGGTGTGCACATAGATGATAATTGCAGCGGGAGAAGTCACTCAGCTGAACAAAGAGGCTGTTAAATATATGTATGAGAGAGGGTTTGATTCTGGAAGATTGGAGGACAGGGTTAATTGTGCCGATATGGAAGGGGAATGACGATGTTAAAGATCCGGGGAATTACAGAGGCATTGCGCTCCTTAGTCATGTCATTGGAGGTGCTGGATCGGATTCTGGACAGGAGACTAAAGGCCCAGTCACACCTTGACGTTTTAGCCAGCTTATGCCGATTTTTTTTGAAAATTTGTCTAAAACGCTGGTACACATCGAATACGTTATGGGTAAGTTTTGATAATATTGAGAGCACGTTGAAAAACACTGCCATACGTCGTTGTACGCTGGCTTTAAACGTTGTACTTTTCGGTTGTCCTCAAATTTTCCATGCTTGAAATTTTAAGACTTATGCCAGCGTATGACTCGCACGTTCCGCAAATGGCTGGCCATAAGTTGTAGGCATGTCACGCGATCGTTGACACACGTCGACACACGTTACTTGTAAGTTACTCATAAGTCCAAACACGTCGAGGTAATGTTTAGCGTACCCGAAACTTATTTCTAACCTATGAGTAACGTGTTGTACTCACGTTACGCGATCGGTGACACACGTCGACACACGTTACTTGTAAGGTGCTCATAAGTCGAAACACATCAAGGTAATGGTTAGCGTCAGTGTTCTAGACTCCCTGGTTTTTTTTTTGGTTTTTTTTTATTTCTTCCTTCCTTCGGTATGACGGTAATTTTGACACTTCGAGTTCTAGTGCGGTTATAATATAATATAATTAATAGGCTGCCGCTCAACGATTTAAATCATAACCGCACTGTACACTGAACACCGTCATACCGAAGAAAAAAAAAACCGGGAGTCTGGAACACTGACGCTAACCATTACCTTGACGTGTTTCGACTTATGAGTACCTTTCAAGTAACGTGTGTCGATGTTCGCATATCGTGCGTACAACTTATTCCCATCGCATGCGGAGCGTGTGTCATGCGGCAAGTACGTCGTAAAATTTTCAACATGTTTAAAATTACAAGACGTACTCCACTTACTACGACGTATGATAGCGTACTTTAGCGTTCTATTCACGCATACCAAACTTACCCAGACTGTATTCGACGTGCGCCAACGTTTTAGACGCATTTTTCAGAGGTCGGCATGCGCTGGTAAGATCGCCAAGGTGTGACTGCGATGTTGACACTTCCATTTCTGTGGCGGTTATGATTTGAATCGTTGTGCGGCAGCCTTTTCATAACCTACGCCACGTCATCGTCGGCGATGCGTGCAACGCGCTATGCCTAAGTTAGACTATCGTTGGGCAGAGGTTGTGAAGGCCGACAGCAGGTTCAGCATTCGTTGGTATAAGTTATCTATAACACAACGAAACGTTCTGTGTCCGTTACTAATATGTTGCGCATAAGACCAAGTCGTTATGAATACGTCCGAATCTTTAAAAAAACATCAAAAGTTCAACGTAAGCCAGCGTTTTACATACATTTTAATACGTTGCCATTGCTGGCTAAAACGTCAAGGTGTGACTGGGCCTTAAGGAAGGGTGTGAAGATTGAGATCGGCGAAGAGCAGCAAGGGTTTAGAAAGGGTAAGGGGATTATGAATGTGATGTTTGCGCTGAGATAGCTGGTGGAGAAGAATTTGGAGGTGTAAGGTGAAATGGCATTGGGATTTGTGGACCGAGAGAAGGCCTACAACACTGTCTCAAGAGAGGCTTATTTCTGCATGGTAACATACTCTCCAACCTCTGCCTTACAATGCTTAACTCTCCACAAATGTTGCTTCCTTACCACCACCAAATCCAATCCGAACCAGAGGTGCGAAAGAGGATCAGGTGGGTGTGAATGCGTAGTTGGAGCTGGAGGGTTGTGGGATTAATGGCAGACGGAAAGATGTCAAGGAAATTGAAAGGGAAAGTACTGATGTCATGTGTAATGCCAGCCTACCTTTACAGTCTGGAAACGGTGGCACTGACAGAGACAACAAGAGAAGCTGCAGGTTTGTGAGAACAACTGAATCAGGAGGATTATGGGAGTGGAGAGAGTGGATAGAAGGAGGATGGATGAACTGAGGGAGTAAATTGGTGTGCAGTTGAGCTTGACGGGCAGATTGATGAAATGCCAGCTGAAAGGCTGGACACTTGGTGCAAATGGGGGAAGAGAGAATGGCAATGAGAGTGGATAGATTGAGGGAGCAAAGCAAGAAGAAAAGAAGATCACGTTTGAGATGTGAGGATTGTATGAGGAGGGATATCTGTGAGGTGGGGGTGGTTGGAGAGTGAAGGGAGTTGGCTTAGGGCAGGGGAAAGTAGAGGAGTATCGTGGTTAAGGCAGGGCAGAAGCTTGGTGCCATTGGACCTTACCCCTTATAAAGGGAAGATGAGAAGAAGAAGAGCATGGACAAACAATCATAAGTTGACAACCATTATGATGGTTTTTGAAGGTAGCTAAGGGTGTGATGAAACCACAACTCAAGTGCACAGGATGGGCCTCATGGCCTCCTCCTGTGTTGAAGTTCCTTGGCTTGTTCTGAGCACATTTTGCATGCTTTTTATTCTCAATTACTATTTCAATGCAGAAACATGTGCTTTTCATCAAATCGTGTCTATTTTAACTTGTTCTAAGCATAACAATACATTTTACACGAGGAACCTTGTTCGCTTAATTGAAGCGTTTTTAACACAAAACCTTTTTAACACGTTTTAAACACAAAACCAAACTCCTATTATTGTTATTATATTAATACTGAAGGACCAATTTTGTGCTCCTCCTAGCGGTCGCGTCACGTTTTTCTCGGTGCTGTGAGTTGGATTGAAAGAAACTAAGTACCTGTAAGAGTGCATCACACATAGTGGCAATAGTCAACTTTCAACTCTGAAGCAGAATAAACAGTTTTCGTTTTACATTCGTTTACATGGTGATGTGTGACGTCACCGCTGAGAGGTGCAAGGACGTCATGACATCATCAGTCATTCGCTGACGTCATTACATCTGTCGTCGACAGACATTTGACGCGGACTGTGCAATGGCACTAGACTGTGCATTCGAAGACTACACAACCATGTGTTAGATGGAGAAATCATTGATGGAAACAAACACTGACAGCGAGTTCTGATTCCACGGCTGAAGCTGGCACCATCGGACGTAGCATTGCCCTTCACACTAAAGAGAACACAATTCCCCATCCGGCTTGCATACTGCATGACCATTAACAAGGCGCAAGGACAAACATTTCGTAGAGTGGGAATATACTTACCATCTTCAGTTTTTTTGCAATGACAACTGTACGTCGCATTCTCGAGAGCCAGAAGTTTTGACACGGTATACGTCAAAGTAGACACGTGCACAAATCAGGGGACTTCTTCACAAGGAGTAGTGTACACCAAAAATGTTGTGTACAAGGACGTTTTGTAGGCCTCATTAGGTAAGGCCATGGAGTATGGAGTACATCGACTTGGATCCGGCTCTTACAAGAGCCGCCACTGGTTGTCATATTGGGCTCATGGAACGGAATCCGTCTGTGACGGGATTTCGGCTAGTTGTTATTATTATTATTATTATTATTACCCTACATGTGTGAATCAAAAGTGTGGTTGAAGAATTGGTTCAGTCTGTCTGGCTGTCGAGCAGTCAAACAAAATTTAAAATCATTCCAAAGAGGAAACTTACTATTTTTAGGGACATCATAAAGGATACAAACAACAGGCATGAATAACTCGTGTAACGTGTTACGACATAAGATGACATTCAAGATGTTGCATTAACGATGGTGAAGGTCCAAAAAAAAAGTTTTTTTTCCTAGAGCCTTTAAAACTTTTATTTTACTTCACTTTAATTCCATACTTGAACACTGTAGAACATAAATCGCCTTGTCACTTCCCAAAACCTCCAGTTTAGCAGTATACGGACAACTATTACGCCATTTTATGCCATCTTGACCAATCAAATTTGCCGCTCCCGCTCAGTGTTGAGGAATATTGACATTCAGATAAAAGGCGGCTCTTAGGAAATATAGATCATGCTTGGAAATGCAAGGCAAGAGTTAAAATGATCCTTCCCACGTCTCAAGACTGTGTTGGAGGGGTAAGGTGTTCAGTGACCTCTCCAGTTATTATTCTTTTTTCTTTTAATTATTACAATGAAATTCTTCACTGCACATTGTGCTGTCTGTTACATTTTTTTTTATCATAACTTGTGCTGAAGGCTGTATGAAATTTAAATGTATGTTGGATTTCTTTGTTTCTTTTTCTATTTCCTTGTTTTCATTTTAAAGGTAAATACTTACCACTTCAACTTATAAATTTCCAATCACCTGAATGATGCAGATTTGCTTAATATTTGTATCTCCAGGGTTTGAAGCTCCAAGCCTCAAGAGACCAAGTCGAGGAACTAAAGACAATCAGGTACATGAAGCATTCTCATTTGTTTTAAACAATAAACTCCATCAAGATAAGTCTTCTCTTTTTGGATCATCTTTCAATATGGGGGGGGGGGCATAAATCCATTTGTACTCTCAGTGTTTTTTCTGAGACAGATACTTGTACTTTTTTGAAGAGCCAGAGAAGGTACAGAGAAGGTTAATGGGTTTGCAAGAAACAGATTGATGTGGTGAAGAGTCCTTCATCGGAGCATGTGAGAGAAAAAGACTGTTCCACATGTGGGAGAGAATGGGTATAAACAAATGGAGGTGAGCAATCAATTTGCATTTGGGAAGGTAATTAAGTAACAGCTTCTAGTAGAATGTGAGATGTGGAAGAAGAGGAGTCGGGTGGAGAGGTAAGAGGGGAGGTGGTGAAAGACCAGTATAGAGTCTGTAAAAGACTGCAAGGCCAACCTTTTTGTGACCAAGCTTGTGTTTTGTGTTTGTGATCAGGGGTATACACTGTGTGAAAAGACCAACCTTTTTGTGAACAAGCAAAAGAGCAGACCCTGAAATTCAGTCCTGTCATGAGATGTCATTGACACAAAGGGCCTTAATCCCTGTCACACCTTGATGATTTAGCCAGCGTATGCCAACGTATGAAAAATTTGTCAAAAACGCTGGCACACGTCGAATACGTATGGGTAAGTTTTGTATACGTTAAGAGCACGCTGGCATTCGTCGTAGTACGCCAAGCTGTTAGACAAATTTTCCATGCTTGAAATTTTTCGACGTATGCCAGCGTATGACTCACACGTTCCGCATAATGCTGACCATAAGTTGTAGGCACGTTGCGCGATCGTTGACACACGCCGACACACATTACTTGTAAGTTACTCATAAGTCAAAAACATGTTGAGGTACTGTTTAGCGTACCCGAAACTTATTTCTAACTTATGAGTAACGTGTTGTTGGCACGTTACGCGATCGTTGACACACGTCGACACACATGACTTGTAAGTTACTCATAAGTCGAAACGCGTCAAGGTAATGGTTAGCGTCAGTGTTCCAGACTCCCTGTTTATTTTTTTTTGTTTTTTTTTCTTCGGTATGACGGTGATGTTGACACTTCGATTTCTCGTGCGGTTATAATATAATTAATAGGCTGCCGCTCAACGATTTAAATCATAACCGCACTAGAAATTGAAGTGTCAACATCACCGTCATGCCGAAGAAAAAAAAAACAAAAAAAAAACAGAGTCTGGAACACTGATGCTAACCATTACCTCGCCGTGTTTCGACTTATGAGTAACTTACAAGTAACGCGTGTCGACGTGTGTCAACGATGGCATAACGTGCCTACAACTTATGGCCAGCGTATGCGGAACGTGTGTCATCCGCCGAGTACGTCAAGAAATTTTCAACATGCTGAAAATTTGTCGACGTACTCGGCGTCCTACGACGTATGCCAGTGTACTACGACGTATGCCAGCGTGCTCTTAACGGATACAAAACTTACCCATAATGTATTCGACGTGTGCCAGCTTGCTTCGGCAAATTTTTCATACGTCGGCATACGCTGGCTAAAATGTCAAGGTGTGACAGCGGCTTCACACTTCGATGTCTAGTGCAGTTATGATTTGAATCGTTGAGCCCAGCCTATGAATAGCCTACGCCACGTGATCGTCGGCGATACGCTGCCGTGCTATGCATAAGTTAGACTATCGTTGGGCATAGGTTGTGAACGCCGACAACACGCTCAGCATTCGTTGGTATAAGTTATCTATATGTGATTGAAATGTTCTGTGTACGTTACTAATACGTTATGCATACGTCCAACACGTTATTATACGTCCAAAACGTTAAAAAAAACATCAATAGTTCAGCGTACGCCAGCGTTTTACATACATTTTGATACCTTGCCATACGCTGGCTAAAACGTCAAGGTGTGACAGCCCCTTTAGATTTTGTTCCTCAAGGGAGCAAGATGGGAAGTCGTAACACCAGTCCACAGTAGGGAGCCATATTCCATGGCAATTCTGTTGAAGGCCTTGTACACCCTTAAAAGCTGAGAAGGGCAATGGTAGGACTTAACCCTCCAAGGTGGCGACCTGCTTTGAAGTCCACCTTGGACGGTGCACTCATTGGTGCAACACCCTGCCTGTAAAACAACAGTCTAGCAATTCATAATTCAGTCGAGAATCAAATCCAGATGAGATAGCTCAGAGCAATTGTGCTATCTCTGTGCCATCTTGTTCGATTGCAGCAGGGTGATTAACTATCTTTCCTGCATCGAGTGGAATCATCTATAAAGTGCAACATTGGATTTTCCAGTGATGAAGAGAGATCTTTGATGTATATCACGAGCATAATTGAGGGAGACCACAACACTTCTATGAGGGACACGGTGTTTAGAGGTAGAGCAGCTTGGGAGAACACACGATCCAACTCAAGTGTACAGGAAATCTAGTAACCAATCCAGGAACATATCCTGGATACAAGGAGCCCATACATGTTGGCAAAGACAAAGCAGCAGCATGATGAGGAGAGGGGAATGACCTATGCAGAAGCCATACGAAGAGGAGATTAGTCTTCAAGTCTGCTGTGTTGATCAATTCCATTGTTTTGCTTAGGATGGGGGAAAAGATCAAGTAGTTTATTGGTGAGAGGGTCAGTTTTGGAACCATTTTAAAATGATTGTCATGTATATTATTTTCCATTATGCAGGCCAGTGGCCCTTAGAAAATGACCTGGAAAAAAACGGAGAAAGAGGAGTACACAGACCAGATGAGCAAGTCTCGAGTATTGAAGCACTGATATCATCAGCAGTGGATAACTAAAGAGTAGCTGGGAATTTCTCCAACTTTGTGGACAGAAGCTCACATGCTGGAAGGGTAGGATAAGCAAAGGAAGAGAGTAATTGGGGACCTTTCTGCAAAGGCAGAGTTAAGGCATTCAGCCTTAGTGTAAATATTGTCCATCTTTACTGAGTCCTTCTCGAGGGAAGGAACGGACGAGGCACCAGAAACACACCTGACAAACTGCTGGCAATTTATGTTGATTTTTTGAATGGTGAGAGAACTCTTGATCTCAGACTTCAAGTAGGTCTGATCTTTATCTTTCATATGTCTGAGATGGAAACGCAATGGTGAGCTTTATGGGGAGGTTACCATTGGTGGGGTTGGTTTTCCACGAGAAACAAGCAAGTTGCTTTCTGGCAGTTGCCTCTCTGCAGGGATCATTGCATCAGGGATGGGATGTTTAGCAGGAAGCATAAATGTGTGAAGGTATACACTGTTGAATCTATGAAGATGGCAGAGATCTAGTACAGAAAAAATAGTTGAGAGACTGTAAAATTCTTAGAGGGAGATTGGACTTCCTTGTACCTGTTGGAATGCTTCCTTGGCCTTTATTCTCCACCATGCCAAAGACAATAAAATGACATGCAGGAGCTCCAGCTTGCAGGGAAAAGCAACATTCTAGGTTTTTGCATAGCGATTCCTCCTTAATGTCATGAGGAGAAATGTGTGTGTACACTTTGTGTGGTAGAATACTGTGCATGATGGTCTTGGTGGGACTGAGGAGGAATGGAGGGCAGAAAGGGCAACACCAGGTGAAGAAAGTGTTGGATCAAACCTGTCACCAATGAGAGAGGAGCGGTCTCCATGTGGCCATTTTTCATTTTACACCGGCCTTGCCTTGCTTACAGTTTAGCCTTCCTCATCCTAAGACTGACGCTGCGTACTTCGGAAAATATTCACAGTTTCTTTGTACTGCAGACCCTTAGGGTTTTAAATATTTTACTGCTTTCATGAGTTCAAGATGAGAAGCAGCAGCTCCATCCCACCGAGGAGTCTCGTACTCCAATGGACTGCAGATGCCATGAGTCTGCAGAGCTCCTTGTAGACTAATAAACATCTCGCTTTGGAAATTCGGTCAACAATGTGGTCTGCACTCGACGGAAAATGCCTGATTGTGATGCAAAATACTGCATTGAATGCAGAGCTTTAATCAAAATAAATGCAAGAAAATTCAGAAACACGAAGATGCACTTCAGCCATCACATCCTCATACATTTCACATCACAATTCCTTCATCTATTCATTCACTGGCATTTTTATTTAACATCTCCATCTCTTCTACTTTTTTGTACATTCTATGCACTTCATTTGTTGAATTTTTATTTTTTTTGGACGTTTGTTGGTGCAGCCAACAATCAAAAAATACAGTTTATATTTTATTTTATTTTTTACGTCACATGTAGATTTTCTCTCCCCTCTATGCTCCCACTTTTCATTTTTGATGCATTGTTTGTCTTCATAAATGGAAGTGAGGGTGCTAGGAGGGCTATCAGTACACATATTGTCGGGGTTTCAGTATTTCTGAAGATGCAAAGTGAATGGTGACCATTTAAATTATTGTAAAAGGTTTGTTATATCACCCTGCAGCACATCCCAGCCTTCATATACCTTTCTCCCCTTCTGACCCTCATTCTCCTAATTTTTTTTTTATAATACAGTAATACCTCACTTGATGCTGCCCTGTAGAATGCTTATCCATTATAGAGCTCTTTGTCCTAGAGAAAATTATGAAGAAAATCCAGAACACACAGCACTCGTCGAGTAAATGTACCCGTCGCCATTGTTTGTACTGTATACACAGTTGGCTCTGAGCCAATCAGCACTGTTTGCTCTGCTTTCATTTTGCAGTAAGATGAGCCTCCTCCCACATCATCTCCCACCGCTGTCATGTAGGAAGAGTAGGAGTGGAGTAGGAGTGACAGCAATTATTATTTTTACAGCACGTGCGCTGTATACAATTGCACCAAGTTTGAAATGTCCCCGGTGTCTACCACGTCTACCACGTCTCTGGTGTCCCGGTGTCCCCCCCGTCCCCCACGTGCCTGTGACAGCCAATGACGGCCGTCCGGTAGATGCAGTGCGTAACCTAGACTGAAATGGCGACAATTGACAGAAATACCCGAGTATTTCAATGGAAATTTGTGAAACTAACGTGTTATATATGTGAAAACCATTGAATTTATTGCTTGACGGAAAAAAAGCAAGAAACGGGCCCCTCTCATGTACGAACGACCGAAAGACGTCATTTCGCTCACCATCGCATTTCGCACCGAAAGACGTCATTTCCGCCCACCATCGCATTTCGCGCCGATCGCCGAACGCTGAAAGCTAAGTTCTTCTTCTGCCATCATTCTTTTGTGGCCTCCTGCCACGCTGTATCGAACGATTTCATTCCTTCTGTTATAAATAAATGTGCTTATCACAATAATAACAAGATTTTTACATTTCAAATATTAAGTATGCTTTTTAATTTTTTTTCAACTGAAAAAGCATAAATTGCATATTTTAACATTAGTGTACTCATTTTCTTCACCTCACGCACTGTATTGAAGGATTTCACTTGTTATTGATGTGTTGACATATTTTATGTTTTTGTTAAACATACTTACTAATGTTATAATAATGAAAAATTATGCTTTTTATAAAATAACGAGCAGATAACCCAGCTCCACCGAGCTGTTGAAAGGGAATTAATTCCCAATTGAGTGTGGAATATTTTGGGAGTTTGCCAGGAATGTCCTTTGACAGCATAATGGCAGGGACCAGTATAAATTCTACGTAATATAAAATGTGACTTCATGTCCTCAATCCCTTTCTTCTTCAAGTCCTCAACCCATCACTCCTCCCAGCCTCAAGTTCTCAACTCCAAGTCTTCAAGCCCCCTCCCCACCTAAGACCCAAACCCTCTCTCCCAGCTCTCTGTACCCCCTCCCCCCACCCCAACTATCTGTCCTCTCTTTCCTCTTATTCAAGTCCTCAACTGCCTTCCCCCCTCCACCCCATGTCCACAAACTCCCTCCCAACCACAAGTCTTCAACCCCCACCCTCCCCACCCCAGGTCCACAGCTCGCCTTTTCTTCTTCAAGTCCTTAGCTCCAACCCCCCCTTTCACAACTCTGTTCCTTCACTGCTCTTCCCCCTCCCACTTCAACTTTCTGTCCTCTACTCCTCCTTTCTTCTTCAAGTCCACAACCCCTCCCCACCACAGGTCCTCAGCTCCCCCTTTATTCTTCATGTCCCCAACCCCCTTTCCCAACTCTGCATTGTCTGCTTCCCCCAACCCTGCCCCCACTCCAACTCTGTCCTCCACTCCCCCTTTCTTCTTCAAATCCCCAAGCACCCCCTCCAAACCCTGTAGCTGCCCCTTTCTTCTTCAAGACCTTAACCCCCACTCCCAACCTGAAGTCCTCAACCCTTCCCCCCCCCCCCCCAAACCCCAACATATCTTTCCCAGCTCTGTCTCTTCTCTTCCCTCCCACCCCCACCCCTTCCACTCTAACTCTGTCCTACACTCCCTCTTTCTTCTTCAAGCCCTCCCATCTCCAGATCCGTATCTCCCTCTTTTTTTTCTTCATGCCCTCCTCCCTTCCAAACGCCGAGTCTGCATAATAGTCACTAACTGTCAAGACTGCTAATGTTTCTCAGTGAAGTAAATTGACCAAAGGAAATTATTTCTTGGACAGAATTGACTGAATAATTTATGATTATATTAATGTTACTTCCAGTCGGTGTGTGAACCAATGACTCTGGCCATATACACCACCAGTGTGGGCAATAAAAATGCACACAATTCTAAATTACATGAATATCGGTATTTGTAGACCTCAGCATGTACCCAAGAGCTCTTAAATGAGCTTTCATTCAGTATTATACATGCTGTGGTTATGATGTTTACCCCGTTTAGACACAATCATGCAGCAATATTTAAATTTTATATACACTGTGGATAGATGGATATGCTTACCATCTGTATTATTACTGTACTACCAGCGCAGAACTGACTTTGATTGTGATGTTTTGTGGCATAATGTGTGTATGGTTTGTGCTGGGGGAAGGTGCAAGGGGAAGAAGGATCGGAAAGAGGATTCAAATGGAAATGGATAAAACAAAGAGGTGTTTTAAGCCCGTATGGGGTTTGAGAGGTCACGGGTGAAGGTTTTTTGGAAAGTTTGGGGAATAGAGGTTCGGGAGTGAAAGGGTTGGGGATTGAGATAGAAGGATGGATGGATGGATGGGTGTATTTATGGATTGAAAGTGGGACATCACACAGAGGGAAGAAGCCTGCTAAACCAACGCAACACATCTTCCCCATCCCCTGTTATGAAAGAATGGGACCTGATTAAGCACATTACTAATGAAATATCGAACTAAGGGTTTCTTATGTGTTGAATGTAACTCTTCGTGGTCCTTTTTCCACAACAGTATTACTGTCATGCTTTTGTGTAGACAGTCTTGAATGTTTTTCAAGGGCCAGAACATATAAATTGTTTGGTGTTCCAACTCGAGAGCAGCCCACATATAGTTGACCATGTATGGAGAAGACAGATGTCAGCCAGCAACCTTCCGTGATTGGCCTTTTGCTTTGTTGATTGACATGGCAAAACTGAGTCTAACCGGAAACTGGTCTCTTCAATTCAAATGGCAGATCAGTTGGGATGATGGGGATTCTTGGTATAAAGACATCTTTTCCTTTGGCATATCCAGTGATTATGATTCCTTTAATTACATGTGGCATCAACCATTTCACACTTAGTCTTGTTCAATGACAGAGCTTTGGAGCATCCAAATTCTGAAGCAACATTATGGAGACCAAATTTTGAGTACAGTAAGACCCTGACATTCGTGGGGGATACATTCCTGGAAAATGCCACGAATGTCAAATCCGCGAATGTCGGGCCATTGCTTCAATGGGAAAAAGGGGGTAGGTTCCCGGCGATTCGTGATTCACAAGGGAAAATTGAAAAATTTTATGAACACGAATGCACATGATTACAGTTTCATTAAAAATGCTAAACAAAAAACAACAACAGCAGGTACTGTTTCCAAATTTTATTTAAGACATGACGTAACTTTTGATGTGCTGCTGCTGCTGCTGCTGCTGCTGCTGTTGCTGATGATGATGATGATGATGATGATGATGATGATAGAATATAGTGAACTCCTCTGAAGAGGACGCAGTTGAAGGACTGATTAGTCGTGCACCGAAGGGGACGCAGGTGAGGGTGCTGATGAGTCGTGCACCTGAGGAGATGCAGTTGAGGGTGCTGAAGGTGTTGAGTTTGAGGTGGAGTGGCCGGGGCAAAAAAAATGGGTGATTGAGAGCTGTTTTTCTGAGTGCAGCAGGTTTTTGTGCAGCTATTTGTGCAGCAGCAAAACATCATCCAACCCCCTCTTGAACTGGAGGTACTGCTCCATCACTGGATTGGCATTTTGCAACTTGTCAGTGACTGCCCTCATATCCTGCAAGTTCCTCAGCCAGGAACTTGATGGTGAGATTTGGCCTCACCACCTCTTCCTCCTCTTCACTGTCCTCCTTGTAATCTCGATGATGGCATCCAAACTCCTCAGTTAGCTCCTCCCCATGTGAGGCGATGAGCTCCTCCAATTCCTCAGGCTTCATATCTTCAAACATTCCCTCCCATTTCCCGTGCCAACGTGGCAATTTTACACCTCTCTTCCGTGGTGTCAGGAAAACCTCTGAAGTTGTTGACTGCCTGTCCATAGCTTTTGCCAAGCAAGCATTTTACTTTGACTAGCGAGTCTTTGATGGTGCTGATGCAGTGTGCTGTGTTGAAGTCCTTCCAACATTTCCCGACGGTAAGTTTTGGGTCAGACTCCATAGCATCCAAGATGTAATGGAAAGTGCAGCAGGTGTAATACGTTTTGAATGTCAAACTTACCCCTTGGTCGAGTGGTTGGATCAGGGAGGTGGTGTTGGGTGGCAGGAAGATGACTTTGCCATTGGGATGGGCCACCTTCAGCACCTCGGGGTGGCCAGGAGCATTGTCAACCAGCAGGTGGACCTTGAAGGAGAGGTTCTTTTCTGACAGGTACCTCTCCACTTGAAAGACAAAGTGGTTGTGGAACCAATCCATAAAGATGGCAGCTGTTACCCATGCCTTTCTGTTGGCCCTCCAAAATATGGGCAGAGTGTGCTTGTTTTTACCATTAAGAGCACGTGGTTTTCGGGAATGGGTACATCATTGGCTTCATCATGCAGTCCCCTTTGGCAATGGTACATAGGAGAAGAGATACCCGATCCTTTGCAGTCTTCAACCCCGCTGCTGTCTCCTGTCACTTCGAGATGAAAGTTATCATGAGCATTTTCTTCCAGAACAGGCCGGTGTCGTCTGCTTAAAGACCTGTTCTGGTCCATACCCCTTCTCCTTTATGAGCTGTGTGAGTTGAACAGGGAATGTTTCAGCTGCCTCGTGGTCCGCTGGAGGCACCTGTGAGCTTCACATTGTGGAGACTGTACCATTTCTTCTGTGGTCAAACCATCTGCTGCAAGCTCGGAAGGGACTGGGGCCACTCATACTCGCGTCACTCCTACCCGCACACTTGTGTTTGCATCACGACCTGTACCAACCAGGTGATCGTACATCGCTTTTCCTTTTCACGAATCACAGGTCGACTTGGGCAGTTACGCTCAGCTGCATCTGATGCGGTAAGGTGATCCAGTTCGAACAAGGCGTACCGAGGGTGTGCCCCGGTAATTAAATCACGTGACCATTAGGTAACCAGTATTCATGAGACTGAGGACCCTAAGTCACGTGGTTGAGTTATTGGCATTCACTGTCGATTAGCGACCCGCCGTGTCATGGAGTTATCCATGTGCGACGGCCTGTGATTCCGGAGAGTCTGCTGGGAGCCAGAGGTAGTTCCCCCCTCCCCCCTCGTCCACAACAATATATATATGTATATATGTATACATATATATACATATATATTGTTGCGGCCACGGGTACCGAGACACCAGCTTCTCACTCAAGGGGATTAATCCCCGATTGTCCTCGGCAGAGCCGGACCTGGGGCCACTGCTCACAATTAATGTTGCGGTACAGTGGGTTGTTTTAGAACCACGAACACCACTCAGTCAACCACGAGTTCCAGTGTCCACCGTCTAATTATTCCGTTTAACTAGAGGTCACGTGGTTACCTGAGTGGGGAGTGCGCCCTCGGCAAAGCACCAATGTTATCTTGATTAGATTTTAATTAGGGCGGCCGAGCATTTTAACCGCTGGTGCGTGCCGACGATTTTTGGTCAAATCTGTGGTAATTACCTCCCAGTCTATCTTGGTTCGAACAATGCTCGACCAATAGAAGGAAAGGACAAACACGGACAGGTTGGAAATTGACAAATAATTTATTAATAGTAAAATAAATAAATTAAAACAACCTTTTATTTGCTGAGGTCAATAAAGAATGAATTTCAAAGCAAAATCAATCAAAATGCCAGGAAAGAGACAAAGAGCAGATGCTTATTGGGGGTTGACCACCTTATAGCTAAACACAGACCAGGGTACCCAACGGATCTTTCAGGGGGAGGGGAAGGGAAAATAATCGTCTCGCTCACCTGAAAGTCGTCCGTGAAGCAAAAACGTCCTGAAATGCGTGCGTGCGTGTCACGTTCGTCACCGGCACCCAGCTTTGCAGTGCACCCTCTCGTGGGGCAGCCTTGAATGCCAGTCGAAGTCTGGAGGGCACCAAGATCGTCCGTCGCGGGTTTAGACCCTGGTGTTGTTGGTGACCGACCCGTGCCTCACTTGTTGGCGGCGCTGCTCACACCCACACGCGCACCACACGCTTGCTTGCCGAAGAACTGTGAAGGACGAATTGTCTCGTTGGCGCTGGTCAGACACCCACATGTGCACCACACGCTCGCTTGCCCAAGCACTGGGAAGGACGAATTGTTTCGTCGGCGCTGGTCAGACACCCGCTTCTTGCTCGCTTCTCTTGCCCTTTGCTTTTTCTTCTCACGCTTTTCTCTTTACACTTTTTCTCTCCTCACGCTTTTCTTTTCTCATGATTTTCTCTTCTCATGCTTTTCTCTTCACGCTTTTCCCTCCTTACGCTTTTCTCCTTACGCTTTTTTCTCCTCACGCTTTTCTCTTCTCATGCTTTTCTCTTCATGCTTTTCCCTCCTCACGCTTTTCTCTCCTCGCGCTTTTCTCTCCTCGCGCTTTTCTCTCCTCGCGCTTTTCTCTCCTCGTGCTTTTCTCTCCTCGCGCTTTTCTCTCCTCACGCTTTTCTCTCCTCGCGCTTTTCTCTCCTCGCGCTTTTCTCTGCTGAATGTACCTCTCGCTCGTTTTTATATCCCCGGGCCGTCTCCACGAGGTGCCGTCCACCCCAAGCTCACCCCACCCCACTGGCGCACGGTTACCTCACGAAAGAGACTGAGCTCACGAAAGATTGCCGCTGAGGAAGAATGGAGGTGGACTTCAGAGCTCGTGAAAGAAATGTGTGTAAACGTGTCTGTCGTAAAGAAAAAGCTTCCCATAAGAGAGGGGATCTATCCTTTTCCCTTCTCAGCGCATCACATTTAAGATCCCATTCGACATTGGGATGGGGCTAATCTGAACATGCATTTAAGGAAATAACTGTCTGAGGACCTGGATGTGTGGATGTATTCATCAGACTGGATTCTGAAATCCGTAACTATATATATATATATATATATATATATATATATATATATATATATATATATATATATATATATATATATATATATATATATAATGTTAGGGAATTTTAGCAAATTGTATTGACCATCTGTGAAAAAATTGCGTACCAAAAAATTTCTTCACTAACGTATTCATCTAGGTGTCTACTAGCACCTATCAATTAGTGCAGTGGTTTTCAAACTTTTTTTAGTTGCGACCCAATTTCAGAACCTCTCTACATCGCACGACCCAAAAGATTCAAAACCCAATTCATAATATACAAGATAAGATTTCGTATGACACAAGAACATTTACTGTTTACTTTATTCACCATCGTCATGTTTTCATAGACGAGTAAACGGAGAATAGCCGACAGTATCCAAATAGTAGAGTTGAATGTTTCAGACGTTTAGTCCGAATGACATTTAGATATATCAGTGAGAAGGATGAGCCTGTTTTTCAGAAACCAACTTCTCTATTCGTGGAGAAGTAGATGACAATGCCAGGATCATATCATGCTCCATTTCTAGGCGATTTCTGTACTTTGTTTTAATCACCACCATGGTGGAGAACGACTGCTCACAAAAGTATGATGAAGGATATGGCATGAGAACCTTAATGGCGCGCCGTGACAAGGTCAGGTACGATGGCAGCATTTTGCACCAGAATGCACCTGAATCCTGCTGGAGCTGTACAAGCTCTTCCTGTGCTGTATCATCTTCATCAGCAATCAAGTCCAGTGGAGCCGTGAAAGGGTCCCGAACCACAGAAAAGGACTACACATCTAGCTCAGCGAAATAGTGCTCGAACTGTTCAATGAGCGACCAAAGTTGACGTGCTATCTCCCCAGAAAGACTGTCGAGCTCAGTATCATCGTAATGACAGGTCGTTAGATGCTCCACCAGATGGGGGAAAAGGCTGAAGCGCTTAACAGCTGCTTTGTCTGCCAGTAATTTTAGAGTCGCCAGAAATCCATTCATTTTGTCGTGAAAAATCATGAGGTTGGCGTCTTTGCCTTGGAGGGAGCAGTTGAGGACATTGAGATGTTCAAAGATGTCAATGAAATAGCACAGTTCTGACAGCCAAGAGTCCGACTCAAGCAACGCTACCATGCCATTTTCCCTTGTGTGCGTAGGAACTCCTTCAGTTCATCTCTGAGCTCGTAAACACGCAGAAGAAGGTTTCCTTGAGATAACCATCTGACTTGAGTGTAGAATAGTAAATTCTTATGGTCGGCGTCCATCTCCTGGCAGAATAGCCTGAATAACCTAATGTTGAGGGCGCTCGATTTGATGTGATTTACCATTTTTACGACTTCTGAGAACACGCTCTGCAAGGTTTCTGGCAAAGTACGAGACGCGAGCACTTCTCGGTGAATCATGCATTGTACTGTGGAGGTCTGAGGAGCCACCTCAAGCAATTTAGCCTTGAATCCAGAACGCACTCCTCACATTGCTGGCGCGCCGTCTGTTGTAGAACCGAGCAACTTTCCGAAGTCCAGATCATGGTCACAATAAAACTGCTCTACTTACCCAAAAATGTCCTTGCCTTTGGTGGTGGTCTCCAATGGTTTGATGAGCAGAGGCTCATCGACAAAGTTATCAGCCTTGATGAAGTGGACCCAGATGATGAGTTGCGCGTACGATGCGATATCAGTGGACTCGTCCAACTGTATGGCGTGCCATGGCAATTCCTTGATCTTCTGTACGACCTGAGCCGTTACATCCAGACTCATATCATCAATTCTGCGTTGGAAGGTGTACCCTCTCTGTCAAGACGCGTATTCTTGAGTGCATGAAGTTTCCTCTCAAAGAACGCTCTCGCCTTATCCTGATAAGGTGCATGTTTTGTAGTCAAATGCTTCTGCAACTTATTTTGTTTCATAGACTCCGTAGAAAGCACTTCGAAACAAATCACACACTGAGGCCTCTGTGCCCTAGTTTTATCCACCACGTAGTAAAATCCGAGGTCCAGAAATTTATCCTGGTAAGAGTGTTCTCGAGATTTACTGATTTGCGGTGCTGCCATCACAAATAAGGTCTCGAGTCGTACGTGGAGAAGTGAATAGACGTTAATGAGAGTCAGAGTCTGAGTCTGAGAGGCCGTGGATCAAACCACTAATTTCACGCCAAAATGAACCGCCCTTCAGCGAGCCCGCACATCGGCTGGATCCCATTCCAAGCGTCATGTTGCGCCGGTTCCCATACTTTGAATGAACCGTTTATATTACATCCCGTAAAAGCGAACAACGATCGAAAATAGACAATTTTTTTTCACTGCAATCGGACGCCCACGACCCCACAAAATTTGCTCGACAACCCCACTTGGGGTCGCGCCCCCGGGTTTGACAAACCAAGAATTGGTGCAAACCCAAATCCCTGTGGAAAATTCTGGGGAACCAATCAAAGTTCGGGTGCTCAGAGGGCCTGCGCGAAAAAATCGGAAAAATTAACTTTTGCCAATATTGACTTGTGGGATGTCTAACTAGGGTTTTTTTGGGTGCTGAATTGATTCCAACCATTAGATTTGAGGAAAAATGAATCCCTGGCCGTAAAATATTGATATGATATATTTTTAGATATCTCAGACTGTGTTTTGCGGTAATTTGGCTCAATTGATTCAGATTGTTCAAATTGTGCTGAAACCAACATACAACATTTTTGAAACCACTGCTATATTGTTGGTTATACTTGTGCTCATGCTCATCTCATCTCAGCTGCATCATTGGAATGCTCAATACCTTCGCAGCAGCGGACCACAATCAGTACGCAAAGGGAGCAAGGCTGTATGTACAGCTGATGCATCAGCGACAGGAGAGTCCCATGTTCCAGGAAACTCTATCCAAGTTCACTTTGTACGGCAACCATGTAGTTAGGTTCTCAGACCATGAATGGTCCGGCACATGGACCGACATCACGATAGAAACCACACTCATGCGTGAGGCAAAATCCTCCAATGGTCTAAACAGAGGCCGCTTTTGGAATGAGTCTTCTCATAAGTCTTGGGTTCAGACTCTGATCCTCTTCTCATTCATTCACCAAGAGCTAGAAAGAAGCATGGTCAAATGTGGGGTACCTGTCCACACCGACGTTAAAAGAGCCCAAATGAAGAGAGATAACGATGCTGTCAACACCATAGTTGGGTGGTTGGAGGAAGTCAACCCTTTTGATGCGATACGGGACAAGAAGACTCTGGTGTCCTTCTCAACTGGGTTCAGCAGCACTCCCGAAGACAAAGTCAATGCTTATCAAGCAGAAGAAGTTGGCAGAGCCATACAGGCTAATATGGATGGGAAAACTGTTGTGGATGCAACGGTAACCAAACACAAGGTCAAATCACTTGCATGCCTCAGATCTGGACCCAAAGTCAATGGCGAGAAGCTGGTCATTGACTCACTGAAGCTATTCAACCGCCTCATTGTCATCAGTGATCGTGAAGTCAAGACCAAAGAAGCTCTGCGCTTTGAGTTGACGCCAAAACCGATGTCCCTGTTTGACAAAAATCAAAAGTTGCGAAAGCCAGACAAGGCTGCCCTAGCAAGGTCCCTGAAGGCATATGTGGCACCTGTCGAACAACCCCCCTGCACAAGCCTTGTGGTTGATGGTGGGTGGCTCTTGCACAATGTCAAGTGGGTGGCTAACCTTACTTGGAGGGATGTTGCCGAGAGCTACCTCCGGTTTGTGATGTCCATGGGGAGCCATCGCCTCCGGATAATGGTGGTCTTTGACGGATATGGCAGCTCAACCAAGGACCATGACCACTTGAGACGAACAAAGAATGCATGCTGTGACATTCAGATTTGTCTGGATCTCAAAATCATCATTGCAAGAGAAAAGTTCCTCGATAACAAGAACAACAAAGCCCAGCTCGTTCTGCTCCTTGCTGAGACATTTAGTAGGAATGGAATCGGTGTACAGCAATGCTCCAATGATGCTGACACCTCCATCGTCCGGGCAGCTTGAGATGAGGCAAGAGAGTCCCCTGTCGAGGTGAGGGCTGAGGACACAGACGTCCTGGTTATGCTGAATCTTCATGTTGCAGACCATCCGATCTTCCTCACGACAGCCAAGGAAACATCTTATGATGTCGGAAAGATCTAGGAGGCCCTCCCAGAGATATACTGGAGGTATCTCATCTTCTTGCACAGCTTCTCTGGCTGCGATACAGTGTCTGCAATTTTTGGGTTTAGCAAAACAACTTTGCTAAAGGGGCTGTCACACCTTGACGTTTTAGCCAGCGTATGGCAAGGTATCAAAATGTATGTAAAACGCTGGCGTACGCTGAACTATTGATGTTTTTTTAAGTTTTTGGCGTATAATAACATGTTGGACGTATGCATAACGTATTAGTAACGTACACAGAACGTTTCAATCACATATAGATAACTTATACCAACGAATGCTGAGCGTGTTGTCGGCGTTCACAACCTATGCCCAACGATAGTCTAACTTGTGCATAGCGCGGCAGCGTATCGCCGACGATCATGTGGCGTAGGCTATTCATAGGCTACAGCTCGACGATTCAAATCATAACCGCACTCGACATCGAAGTGTGAAGCCGCTGTCACACCTTGACGTTTTAGCCAGCATATGCCTGACGTATGCAAAATTTGGCTAAAGCGCTGGCACACGTCGAATACGTTATGGGTAAGTTTTGTATACGTTAAGGGCACGCTGGCAGACATCGTAGTACGCTGGCATACGTCGTCATACGCCGAGTACGTCAAGAAATTTTCAGCATGTTGAAAATTTCTCGGCATATGACACGTTCGCATACGCTGGCATAAGTTGTAGGCACGTTACGCGATCGTTGACACACGTCGACACACGTTACTTGTACGTTACTCATAAGTCGAAACACGTCGACGTAATGGTTAGCGTCAGTGTTCCAGACTCCCTGGTTTTTTTTTTTTTTCTTTCTTCGGTATGACGGTGATGTTGACACTTCGATTTCTAGTAACCATTATTACCTTGACGTGTTTCGACTTGTGAGTAACTTACAAGTAAGGTGTGTCAACGATCGCGTAACGTGCCTACAACACGTTACTCATAGGTTAGAAATAAGTTTCGGGTACGCTAAACATTACCTCGACGTGTTTCGACTTGTGAGTAACTTACAAGTAACGTGTATCTGTGTGTCAACGATCGCGTATCGTGCCTACAACTTATGGCCAAGCGTATGCGGAACGTGTGAGTCATACGCTGGCATACGTCGAAAAATTTCAAGCATGGAAAATTTGTCTAACACCTCGGCATACTACGACGTATGCCAGCGTACTACGAACAAAAGCCAGTGTACTACGACTTATGCCAGCATGCTCTTAACGTATACAAACTTACCCATAACGTATTCGATGTGTGCCAGCATTTTAGCCAAATTTTGCATACGTCAGGCATACGCTGGCTAAATCGTCAACGTGTGACAGGGCCTTAAGCAAGCTCTGCAAGACGGATGAAGCAGAGAGGGCAATGGACGTGTTTATGGACATCCAAGCTGAGAAAGGTGATATCATTAAAGCAGGCTGTGATCTTTTCATGCTCATGTTCCATGGGAAATCCTCCAAAGACTTGGAAGACTTGAGATTCGACATCTTCAGCAAGCGAGCTGCTACTGGGAGCATAAAACCTGAGAAACTCCCCCCCGACAACAGGAGCTGCAGCACATCACTCTCTCCGAGCTTACCTCCAGACTAGAGACTGCCTGATGCTGCAAAGTCCATCGTTGGATGCCTGGGACTATGGATGGCAACTCACTGAGCAATGATATGCACCAGTCCCTTCTACAGACCCCATTGCACCAGACTATCTCCTGACGTTTGCCAGCTGCAACTGTGCGGGGGACTCCAGCTCACTCAGGTGCTGCTGTAAAAAGCAAGGAGTCAAGTGTATTTCTGCTTGCGGCATCTGTCATGGTAACTCTTGCCTGAACATAAACCAGCTGGATGACAAGAGGAGTGAGGAAGATACTGGGGAGTTTGATGAATAAGGTTGTAAAAGCTGATTAAGCAACATTTCCATTGAGCACAATTCTGTTAAAAAATGTCAATAAAATACATTTTATATGATCAAGGAGTGTTTCTTTCTCAAAAATAATGGTTGGAATCAATTCAGCACCCCAAAAAACCCCTAGTTAGACATCCCACAAGTCAATATTGGCAAAAGTTAATTTTCCGATTTTTTTCGCGCAGGCCCTCTGAGCACCCGAACTTTGATTACCTCCCCAGAATTTTCCACAAGGATTTGGGTTTGCACTAATTGATAGGTGTTAGTAGACACCTAGATGAATACGTTAGTGAATAAATTTTTTGGTAAGCAATTTTTTCACAGATGGTTAATACAATTTGCTAAAATTCCCTAACTATATATATATATATATATATATATATATATATATATATATATATATATATATATATATATATATATATATATATATATATATATATATATATATATATATATATATATATATATATATATATAGTGGATCTACCCTCAGAGATGTCGACAGGTGGTGCCTCGGTGTGTTTATAAGTTATGAAATGTGAGAAAATGACAGTTTAAAACCCCTCGTATGGTGCATCATGGTTCAAAAAAAAATGATGTTTTAAAGTTTCTTTGCGATTAACCTTGGGAGCTCAGAGGAGTAGGGTCACAAACAAACATCTCTTTCGCTTTTATAAAGAAGATTACTGATATTATCAACACCCCAATTAAGCCCTCAAATACCACTCAAGAGTCAGAAATAACAGTTGGGAATGCATCTCCATATAAACAATGGTATAATTACCCCTTTTAGTGCATTTTCGATATGTGCTCTTCTTCAGGAGCGTACCCTGAGCACTAAGCGGTGTATTACTGTATTTGCTTTTCCCAAAATCTGAGGCAAACACTGGCAAAGTTGTTCCCTTCTGTTTAATGCCTTCACATTGTGGAATCGAGAAAAAGGTGTTTTGAAACTACACACTTTGTGTTACTGTGTAAAAAACCCATTTTATAAGCACTCATGAGGATCCTCGTGCTCCATACCTTAATCCATGTGCCATTACCATTACCCATCATTACTCATGCTTTCCCTCTGCCATCCCATTCTACAGCTGGATTCTGGAGACAGTCTTCAGGTGAGATAGCTATCATGTGTGCCATTTGATATGCTATTTGAGGGTTGATCAGATGGTGATAACGTTAATGGGGAATCTATTTACTACATACACAAATAAGGTGTTATATATTTTGCCTCAGCAAGCCAAACTGCCCCCCTGCTCCCCATTCTAAGTGCATATTCAGTGCCATCAGAAAGTATTCACACCCCTTGACTTTTATCACATTTTGATGTGTTACAGCCTGAATTAAAAATAGGTGATATTTAAATTTTTTTTGTCACCGATCTACACATAGTACCCCATAATGACGAAGTGAAGACATGTTTTAAGAAATATTTACAAATTAATCAAGAATGAAAAGCTCAAATGTCTTGCGTCCAGAAGTATAATCATAATAAATAGATGTTCTCCAACTACAGTGAACAACGAAAAGTGAAATAAAGCTATGACTGCAATAAAAATGATTACATGTGTATTTATTATTTTCCTCCCAATATGTCTGCATTGTTTACCTTTTTCTGAACAACTCTTTGGCAAGGATTATTTTATTAGACCTACTTGAGGTTTGCACAGGAGTATTTGAAGCAAACACGTTCTTTTTTTCATCATTGTTCATCTTTAAGGTTGCACCACATCATGGTCATTGAGGTTATAAACTATTGACCTCTTTGCCGATATTAGCTTATACTGAACATGTCGCCATTTTGCATTTGCACACTAATCCGCAAAGGAGACATTTGTGGTTAAAAGGTTGCCTTATCATGGGAACCATGATCAGCCATTGGAAAAACCACATGTGGCCCAAAATGATCACTGTGACCTGTGATTAAATATATATTTTTTTAATGCCAACATTAGTTAAACAATTGCAAAGGCTACCATGTAAATAAATAAAAGCAGGGTCAGAAGAAAGCAATATAAAAATACAAGTCCTGCTCCCCCTCTTGAAGCACTTGATCATTGCAGCATTTATTTTTGGAAGGGCGGAGAGGTGGAGAGGGTTGTTTGTTCAATTATTGCCTGTTAAAAGCGATCACATGTTAAGTTTTATTCATTTATTTATTTAAATCCTTGATAATTACTTTTCATCAAACGATTTGGCCATCTATCCAATGCCTTCCACAATTAGGCAATTTTAAACATGGATGGCCTCTTTGACATTCCCATTTGAGCATGTAGGTCATGATACCAGGATCGCTCAGGGTTAAAATCCCAGGTACCACATTGATTTGTCTGTTGATCTCCTTGACCTGTACGTAATGTATGTACAAGCTCCACCGTGAGTCTTAAAAATTTGTGGAAAAAAGAAAAACTTGTGAGAGGAAACTTTCAGCTGATAATGACGACTTGTAATAGATAAAAGTCAATGATAACAATAAGTACAGTTTTTATTTTCCCTCATTTACCAACTTTAAAGTCAAAAGCATCATCATGTGATTTATTATTGTGGAAGCATAAATTTGGGTGCTATAACTAGCCAAATAGTTTGGTGGTGTATGATTTGGTACCGTAGTGTTTTTGATTCTTCAAAAATTTCAATTCCATTAGCATTGAATTCAACTTTGCTTTAGGCACAAGTCCAAAAGTGTCAAAGCTTCGCTAATTTATATGGTTCTCTGACTCACCAGTTTGCTATTCGAAACATAGTGACCAGTCAACGCGACAAACCTGAAACCAAATGATCTCCACCTTTCCTTTTCAGTTTGTTTCCCCTTCAGATTGCTCTGACTTGTTACTGCATTGAATTTATTTCAGTTGTTTTGATTTTTATGGCAAAATAATTCTATAATTTTGTAGCATTGCATGCAATTGAAATGCAAAAATGAAGGGTGAAATGGCTTAATCAATTTACTGATTGTGCCTTTTTTTTCAAACAGTCCTTCGTCGTCGTCGTCAAATAATTTTTGGCCTTGTAACCTCCTGCCCTGGTGCTATCCATTTCCTCTCCATTAGTTGCAACCAGCACTGGGCCTGCGGGACTTCGAACTAGTCAGGGTGATTGGACGAGGCAGCTATGCCAAAGTATTACTCGTTCGATTCCGGCAGAGTGAACGCCTCTATGCTATGAAGGTCATCAAGAAAGAACTGGTCAATGATGAGGAGGTGAGAGCATTTTGTTTGCTTGGTGATGAAACTTGTGAACAATATCTTATGATTACAAGGATGCCATTGTAATCCCATCGCTTTTAAAAAAAATGTTTCTCCAATGTCACTGCACGCAGGATATAGATTGGGTGCAGACAGAGAAACACGTCTTTGAACAAGCCTCAAACCATCCATTCCTTGTCGGCCTGCACTCTTGTTTCCAGACGGAGAGCCGGTAAGGAGAAGAGGGAAGAATGTAACATGCGGAGGAAAGTCAAAACGGGAAAGATCAAGGCTTTTGGAAATTGGAATATCGTGTGTTGTCGAGACAGACAGTAGACAATAAACGTGATCAATTGTTTAATAATACCCATCACATTGTTGACATGCAAAGTGGCTGCCCATATGTATGTACGCATGTATATGTATATCGGATGGGGCAAAGAAACCGGAGATTAAAAAAACTCAGTAATTAAATAAACATTTTGTCATGACCAAAAAGTTCATTGTAACCATTGACTCACTGACTTGCTGACTCACTGACTGATATTAAAGATTGGTATCTTCCGGGTGATGTCGAAATCTAAAATTTTGTGCGCCGATGGACATCGAAGCCAATACACTGGGAAAATTTACAGCAATGTCAGAAAACATTTGTAAATGAAAATATAAATATATGAAAAACATGGAGGTGAGCAACCTAAGACAATGGGGAAGCACAGTAATTTTGTACGCCCACGGACATCAAAGCCAATACACTAGAAAAATAAAATCACAGAACTGTTGGAAAGCATCCGTAAATGAAAATATAAATAAATGGAAAAAGAAAAAGAAAAAAATAAATGCAGATGAGCGACCCGAGACAATGGGGAAGCATGGTAATTTTGCGTGCTTTTGAACATCAAAGACAATACACCAGGAAAATCACAACAATTGGAAAGCATCTGTAAATGAAAATATAAATAAATGAAAATAAATAAATGAAAAATCAAATGCAGGTGTGCGAACCAAGACAATGATGAAGCACGGTTCGTTATTGCTTACAATGTGTAAACATACCCCACGAGTCTAATAAATAAAGCTCATTCTAACCATTGACTCAATGACTGATATTAAAGATTGATACCTTCCAGGTGATATAGAAGGTTGAAAGTTTGCATGCAGATGGACATCGAAGCTGATACACCAGGGGAAACAATCACAGAACTGTCAGAAAGTAACCATAAATGAAAATATAAATAAATGAAAAATCAAATGCAGATGTGCAACCGGAGTCAATGGGGAAGCACAGTTTGTTTTTGCTTACAATGTGTAAACATACCCCACTAATATACATATGTCCAATGGAGATCGGGGGAGTGCTCGTCCCACTTCACATGTTTCGATTTACCTGCCAATCACATCACATGCCTTCTGGTTGAATGGTTTGCATTAGCAGGAACAATCGTCTGGGTGGCAGACGAATGGTGGTTGTTTGCAGATTATGCGGTCTTACCGTGTGAGACTTAATCCGTGGCAATGCTCACCATAACAGTTAAGCCTGGTGTTGGCTTATCGGTTACGGTGGTGGTTTGGGATCCTATGGTCCTGAGTTCGAGCCCCGTTGGCCACTGAATTAACACCAGGGAGTTGACTCAGCCTGTCATCCTTCCGAGTTCCGCAAAATGAGCACCAGTATTTGGTGACGTTTTTGTGCAGGACGATGTCCGACTGAGATTGGGGGTGTGCTCATCACACTCCAGATGTTTATATATATATATATATATATATATATATATATATATATATATATATATATATATATATATATATATATATATATATATATATACATATATATATATATATATATATATTGTTGCGGTCCGGGGTCGGTGGCAAGAACGACCACTAGGTGGGGGAGGTTGCGTCGTCTCCCACCAAACTCCCTGGAATTATAGGCCGTCGCTCGGATAACTCCGCAAGCCAGCGGGTCGTTTAACCGGCCGTGGAACGCCAGTATCTCGACCGCGTGGCATAGGGTTATTTTGTCTCGATCCAATGTACCTAAGTAACCACGCAGTCTCGGCTACCGGGGATCCATGCCCTCGGAACGCCTGGCCGAACCGGATTCACTCTACCGGCAGCGGTAAAATTACACCTACCGACTACCACTCTGCCACCCACCTTTCCGGCTCAGATGCAGTCGAGTGGGCCTGCCCAGGATGTCCCGGCTACAATTGTCCGATTACCGCGGATAAAACCCCGCCTAAACTCGTATGGACCAATTCAAGAAACTTCAATTCAAGAACTAAACTGGACCAATTCAAGAAAGGACAGAAACGAACTGGGGACATTTCTACAATTGTTTATTTACAATAAAAAGACACATGGAAGACTTAACGTGGATATGCAAGTAATATTTACAATGATCAAAAACAAACACTTAAACAGTTTCCACTTATAAGACAGGCCCACATGCACACACACACAAATGAAAATAAACCCAGAGTTCGTTATTGGACCCTCGCAGCCGAGGAGAGAGATGGGCTGGGGGTCAGAGTCCAGCTGGGTACCTGACCATCAGAGGAAGGTTGTGCTCCATGGTGCGGCACCTGACAATGGTCGTTGGTTTCGTCCCCAATCGCACGTGTGGGACTCGTGGTTCGTGGCGGAGCTCGGGTGGTGAATAGCGGGGTCCATGGAGGGGGGTCAGGGTCGCTCTTTCCTTTCCTTGTAGAGGGCCAGTAGGGACACGTTCGCCGCCTTCACGACCTTCTGCTCAACCCTCCGCTTCAAAAAAATTTCACGCTCAACAACAACCCTCAGAGCCCTATCCAAAACCTTGTCAGAAACCCGTGGAGAACTTCCTCCAAGACCCTTCTTCCTCATTTGACTCAACCACCACAACCCTGTAAAAAAACCTCAGAACAACCTTCGTAACAACCCCCTGCCTCAGAGAGTCCTCGGGAATTTATGAACCTCCCTCACGGGGCAGGGCTCACTCGAACAGATGTCACTCCCTGCCCTGATTGGACAGGCTCCTATGGGTTCACCCTTTCTGGGCAGGGTTTCGGCCCCTGCGGGAAACCCCACCCACTCTTCCACGCGGGTTCATACTTATCGAGCAACAGTATCAATGTTGAGGAAGCCGAGAAACTGGAACCGCGAGATCCCGCCTCGGCACCTGAGGGTGGAGAGGCAGCCGGTTGGCGGTGGATCGTGACGGGGGATGGGATGGTTGTTAGATGGCTTGTTAGATGTAATAACCTAACTAAAATAAATCGCAACGCACGCCTTTGATTCTCCCATTAGACAAAAAGAAGGGGATCTAACTACACACATACTTAACGACATAACTGACTTTTGGGACATCTAAATGTTGAATGCATATGGTTTCCAGATCCACAACTATATATATACTAGCGATACCCGTGCACATGCACGGGATAGCAGTACAACATAGCTGGTAGCAGACGACAGACCGTACACGGGGAATGACAAAAATACACATTGTACAAAATGCAAGTGGTACTATGGAACGCCAAGACTTCCCAAACATTGTTGGCATGTCCGCTAAGTGCCACAGCAGTTTCATAGGGATCGTGTGACGGCGAGCCAAGTTTTTAGTGTGCAAGCTTGGTATTATAATAGAGATATACACACACACACACACACACACACACACACACACACACACACACACACACACACACACACACACACACACACACACACACACACACACACACACACACACCCACACACGAAGGTGGTCCAAATTTGACCTGGAGCTTTGATTACAAAAGGCAAAGTAATATTTCTGGAGGAAATTTGCTTTTGTCGTGTTGGTAACCAATTCCCATCATCACGTTTCTTAATGCATGTGCTGAAATGGAGATGGTGCCAAGTGTGATAAATAAGGTGGAAAAGCAAATAATTATAACATTTCTGGTCAATGAAATAATCCAGCCCATTAAAATTTACAAACAGTTGTTAACAAAAGTGCAGGTCATAATTTGAACCACCAACATGCAGTACATCTTCTTGTGACCATTTGTGGGAAAGGTGGAAAAGTCTTACCTTGAATTAATTTTCTTTCTCTTACTCCCCCCCTTTCTCCCCCTCCCCTTTCTCCCCCCCTCCTTTCTCCTCCCCCCCCCCTCTCTCTCTCTCTGTCTCTGTCTCTTTCTCTGTCTCTTTCTCTGTCTCTTTCTCTTTCTCTTTCTCTTTCTCTTTCTCTTTCTCTTTCTCTTTCTCTTTCTCTTTCTCTTTCTCTTTCTCTTTCTCTGTCTCTTTCTCTGTCTCTTTCTCTGTCTCTTTCTCTGTCTCTTTCTCTGTCTCTGTCTCTTTCTCTTTCTCTGTCTCTTTCTCTGTCACTTTCTCTGTCTCTTTCTCTGTCTCTTTCTCTGTCTCTTTCTCTGTCACTTTCTCTGTCTCTTTCTCTGTCTCTTTCTCTGTCTCTTTCTCTGTCTCTTTCTCTGTCTCTTTCTGTGTCTCTTTCTCTGTCTCTTTCTCTGTCTCTTTCTCTGTCTCTTTCTCTGTCTGTCTTTCTCTGTCTGTCTCTCTCTGTCTGTCTTTCTCTGTCTGTCTCTCTCTGTCTGTCTTTCTCTGTCTGTCTCTCTCTGTCTGTCTTTCTCTGTCTGTCTCTCTCTGTCTGTCTCTCTCTGTCTGTCTCTCTCTGTCTGTCTCTCTCTGTCTGTCTTTCTCTGTCTGTCTCTCTCTGTCTGTCTTTCTCTGTCTGTCTTTCTCTGTCTGTCTCTCTCTGTCTGTCTCTCTCTGTCTGTCTCTCTCTGTCTGTCTCTCTCTGTCTGTCTTTCTCTGTCTGTCTCTCTCTGTCTGTCTTTCTCTGTCTGTCTCTCTGTCTGTCTTTCTCTGTCTCTCTCTGTCTGTCTTTCTTTGTCTGTCTCTCTCTGTCTGTCTCTGTCTGTCTGTCTGTCTCTCTCTCTGTCTGTCTGTCTCTCTCTCTGTCTGTCTGTCTCTCTCTCTCTCTCTCTCTCTCTCTCTCTCTCTCTCTCTCTCTCTCTGTCTCTCTGTCTCTGTCTCTGTCTCTGTCTCTGTCTCTGTCTCTGTCTCTCTGTCTCTGTCTCTGTCTCTGTCTCTATCATGGCCCCCTCCCACTGTTCTTTCCTTTACACCGGCTGCAGTCTGTTTTTTGTCATCGAGTATGTAAACGGAGGAGATCTTATGTTTCACATGCAACGGCAACGCAAGTTACCTGAGGAGCATGCCAGGTTGTTTTTGGAATCGCACACTTTTCACTTTGTTTACATCTTATTTATTTTCCTTGGTTTATATGTCATTTCAGCTTCACAAAATCTCATCTGTGTTGTGAAAACCTTCCTATAAAACTTTCATCAGTATTTATCCAATGGGCAGTCATAATTTTGACACAGCTACGCCAGTCATGATTAAACTTTGATAGATTGTCATTTCGAAGTGTATGCACAATATAAAATGAATAACGAGTCTTGCTTGTGAAGGTGTCGTGTCGGTAGACAGGTAGAACAATGGATGGACTCAACAGGATGTTGATTGAAGTATGCTAACCACCGTGGGAAGCAAAGGGAAGTTAATGTTTCTGGTGTTACTTTTTGCTCGAAGGAAGGGTTAACGCTCGAAACGTCAGCTTCTCATTGCTTCCCTCATAGGCTAGCAATGCTAGCATTCTTAGATCATTATCCTGTTGATTCTGCATCTGTTATATAGAATGCTACATGGAGAGGAAACCAAAAATTCCATTTAGTTTTATTGCTTTCTTCCCAGTCTTGATTTCTGTGAATTTTCAATCCAAAATTCATCACTAATTGGCATATGAATACTACTGTATTAATATACCATACAAGGCCGCAACTATTGGGGATGCCTCTTCATGGTGGTTATACCCCCTAAAGGCCCAGTCACACTTTGACGTTTTAGCCAGCTTATGCCGATTTTTGGAAAATTTGTCTAAAACGCTGGTACACGTCGAATACCTTATGGGTAAGTTTTGATAACATTGAGAGCACGCTGAAAAACACTGCCATACGTCGTTGTACGCTGGCTTTAAACGTACTTTTCGGTTGTCCTCAAATTTTCCATGCTTGAAATTTTAAGACATGCCAGCGTATGACTCACACATTCCGCATAACGCTGGCCATAAGTTGTAGGCACGTCACGCCATCGTTGACACACGTCGACACACGTTACTTGTAAGTTACTCATAAGTCGAAACACGTCGAGGTAATGTTTAGCGTACCCGAAACTTATTTCTAACCTATGAGTAATGTGTTGTACTCACGTTACGCTATCGGTGACACACATCGACACACGTTACTTGTAAGGTGCTCATAAGTCGATACACATCAAGGTAATGGTTAGCATCAGTGTTCCAGACTCCCTGGTTTTATTTATTTTTATTTTTTATTTCTTCCTTCCTTCGGTATGATGGTGATTTCGACACTTCGATTTCTAGTGCGGTTATTATATAATATAATTAATAGGCTGCCGCTCAACGATTTAAATCATAACCGCACTGTACACTGAACACCGTCATACCGAAGAAAAAAAAAACCCGGGAGTCTGGAACACTGACGCTAACCATTACCTTGACGTGTTTCGACTTATGAGCACCTTTCAAGTAACGTGTGTTAATGTGTGTCAACGATCGCATATCGTGCGTACAACTTATTCCCATCGCATGTGGAGCGTGTGTCATACGGCAAGTATGTCGTAAAATTTTCAACATGTTTAAAATTACAAGACGTACTCCACTTAATACGACGTATGATAGCGTACTTTAGCGTTCTATTCACGCATACCAAACTTACCCATACCGTATTCGACGTGCGCCAGCGTTTTAGACGCATTTTTCAGAGGTCAGCATACGCTGGCAAGATTGCCAAGGTGTGACTGCGATGTTGACACTTCCATTTCTGCGGCAGTTATGATTTGAATCGTTGTGCGGCAGCCTTTTCATAACCTATGCCACGTCATCGTCGGTGATGCGTGCAGTGCGCTTATGCCTATGTTAGACTATCGTTGGGCATAGGTTGTGAAGGCCGACAACAGGTTCAGCATTCGTTGGTATAAGTTATCTATAACACAACGAAACGTTCTGTGTCCGTTACTAATATGTTATGCATAAGACCAAGTCGTTATGAATACGTCCGAATCTTTAAAAAAAATATCGAAAGTTCAGCGTAAGCCAGCGTTTTACATACATTTTAATACGTTGCCATTGCTGGCTAAAACGTCAAGGTGTGACTGGGCCTTTACGCTAGTTAGGAGGTAAATCGTCCCCACTCTTCCCTGCTGCCTGGATTCATCAGGGCAGCGCTGTCATGGACTGCCCTACTCCCTCTTGTCTCTATCTCTGTGTCTGTCTATCTGTCTCTCCCTCTCCCTCTCCCTCTCGCTCCCTCTCTCATGGCCCTGGCTTCATAAAGATGGAGGTACACCATCTTGGACATGGGTCGATCTCTGGGTCACTCTTAGAAGATTGATCGGCTGCTTATGTGCCACGGGCCTGATCAAATAACTATCCATGGCTATACAAGAACATCAACAACAACAACAACGACATCCACACAAGGCCAAACAAATGTTTTGTGATTGTGTATGGCAAATGATCGCCAAAAATGTTTTACTGTCACTCGAGTCAAAAATTCTGTTTAATGCTTGCGGAATCTGTGAGAACAACCAAGTGGATTACTGGATAGAGCCGAATCGCATCACTGGATGATCTTCCACACATCCTGAAAGTTTTAACGTCAAACATTTTATCACCATAAGTGGCATCAAGTTATTTTACAGCGATACTTTTGCAGCAGGTATTATTGCTCTTTGCAGTGTCGTGCCTTTTTCAAACTGAAGCTGTGACTATCTGTGACTAACAGTTTGGTTTATTCGATATCAGTTCCCATTTCGTTCATAGGTTCCTGCTAGTCTGTAATAATTCTGGACAATACCTCTACATTATCTCCCTTTTGGTTAAAAACAGCAGTTAAGTCACATATTTATTTGTTTGTCATTCTGCTTTTTCATCTTCATCATACTTAGTGTCCAAATCCAAATCTCCTGCTTACAATGAAATTTAGGCTCAGAGGGAGGTCATTTGCTTGCGTCTTATCCATGCCCCAGCACATCTCACTTATGGCAGGAAATGTTAGTTACATGGCTAACCATAATCAAGGAATTCAGTCAGGCTGCGAGCGCACGATGGCACACCTTTTCAAAAGATACGGCAGAATCTTTGAGCTCCACAACATAAATGCAGACTGGACAGACAGGTTCACACACCCACCCAGTGGCATAGCATATAGTGGGTTAGATCACCTCCTGTGTACACAGCACCTGTACAGCATGCAGTTAGTTGCAAGTCAAATGTGACCCTGCCAGGGATCAAACTCAGATTGGACATGCCAATGTTAAATCTGCTACCAACAGAGATATATTCTTATTCTTGATGTATTTTTACCCTTGGTTCATCTGCCTTCTTCTTAATTGTCTTTTTTGTTGTTGTTGTTGAGTCTATTGTACCATTAGAGATTAATCTTCTCCATAAGTGACAGTGATGACATGAGCTTATAAGGACTTAGACAATCATTGTGACAATGATCTAACAATCTTGTAGGTTCTATGCAGCAGAGATCTCTCTTGCTCTAAGTTTCCTTCATGAGCATGGGGTTGTCTATCGGGACCTCAAACTAGACAACGTCCTTTTGGATGTGGATGGACATGTCAAGCTCACTGACTATGGCATGTGCAAGGTGACCGTTGTACTCACACCACTTTTCTTACTTATTGACCATGATTACATTTATATCGTCCACACTGCATGCAGCTTTTATACCTGTCATCTATTTTTGTTCCCGATTCGTTGTGGCAAATGGAGGTTCACTTTCTTGTTGCAGGAAGGAATAAGGCCTGGGGATACAACAAGCACCTTCTGTGGCACTCCGAACTACATCGCTCCTGAAATCTTACGTGGCGAGGATTATGGTAAGATAATTACTCGAATCCTCATTATTATTTTTTTTCATTTTGTCTACCTCTTCCCTTTTTATTTTTTATCTTTGTAAAACTCAGGCACACTTACAAGAGCATTGCACTCTTTCCATTCTGTGTGGTGGTATATGGTATTGAACTATAAACAAGTGTCCACCTTTCCCTTTCTTTCTAGGATTCAGTGTCGATTGGTGGGCTCTTGGGGTACTCATGTTTGAGATGATGGCTGGCCGATCACCCTTTGACATAGTTGGCAATGCAGACAACCCAGACCAGAACACGGAAGACTACCTCTTCCAGGGTAAATCGTTTTCTTTGTCTTGCAGCACCAGTCACCACTTTATCAAATTTCCGGTACGAGCACACTCATCTCACATTCACCATGCAGCATTTACTATGTTGTTTGGTAGTAGCAACCACCCAACATGGAGCAGCAGTTTTTGTGCCTGGATATGATTTTAGTCGGAGTGTTACATAATCTTAACATATCCTACATATCTGTTTTCTTATTATTTTCTTCTCGGTCCTTTCCTTAGCCCTCTCCTCTTTTTTTCTGCTCTTACTCTACTCTCTTCTCTCTTTCTCTCCTCTCTTTCATCTCCTCTCACTTCTTCTCTTTCTTTCTGTCCTCTCTCTCCTTTATTCTGGCCCTTTCTCCCTTCTCACCTCTCTGTCTCTCGTTTTTTTTTTCTCTCTTTTTCCCTTTCTCTCTTTTTCCCTTTCTCTCTTCTCTGTCCGTCTCTCTGCCCATCTCACCATCTCTCTCTCCCTCTCCACTTCCTTAGTTATCCTGGAGAAACCAATCCGCATTCCACGCTCCCTTTCTGTCAAAGCATCACAAGTTCTCAAAGGCTTCCTCAACAAGGTGACTTATCTACAACTGATAAAAATGAGTGTACATTAAATATTCGATGAATGTATTTTTACCTTGATGCAAATCTTAACTCAACTAATGCATGAATCTGATTATCACATAAGACATTTGTGTTGATATCATCATCATCATCATGATCATCATCTTGTGGCTGTATCACAAGTGTGGATATGTATCATGCTTTTCAAAGAAGTTCATCTTTTTTCCTTCTCCAAAATCTCAATCAATATTCTCTTACTTTGTATGGACAGTGTGACATCAAATCAGAAGCATGCTTTGCATTTTACCATGTGTGATGTATATAATAATATGCTTGTTCGTCCGTCTGTCCGTCTGTCCATCCATCTATGTGACGCTCCTTCACACCAATTGGTTGGACAGCTGGTCTGACTCCACCCACAATTGTAACCTGAAAAATCATACAGCCACCATTTTGGTTACATACAATGCCAAAGACTTCTTCAGAGTTGTCATATTCACAATCACCATTCCCTTCCTAAAAGTTTTCCCTTCAGTGTAAAACAACCAAAGTGACTGCTGAAAGGTTGGAGTTGATTGGAGCCAATAGGCATCATGGGCCTTGTGAAGGCCACAGTAAGTGTTTGCCTTGGGCATCAGACCTCTGGTGTCAGCCTATGAGTCAGTGCAATTGGAATCTATCCGAGCTATATCACCACAATTGTATTATATACAGTGATGCCCCGCACTGCGTGACCCTGCTTTGTGCAGATTCAATTCAGCACGAACAAAATATTCAGCTTTTAATTACCTAATTTTTTTTTTTTAATCCGTCAAGCGAGTCAAAAGTTACACGTTTAAACACACCACCTCAACTGAAAATGCAACTGCTAATGTTGACATCGCTAACAGCCAATCAGAACGCATATCTGAACGTGTCTCCTCTCAACCAATCAGTGCATGCGTTGTTGTCTTCTGCTCGGTGTGCAGCCATATTGGTAACTAGTGTACATCGGCTTGCTGTGTTCGCTTCCCCACACATTGCGAAAGTGGGACAAACAGCGCCACGTTATTAAAAGCACCTTTACCACTACGTTACTAAAAACACCTTACCGCCATGTTATTAAAAACACCTTTATCGCCACGTTATTAAAAACACCTTACCACCATGTTATTAAAAACACCGCACCACCACATTAATAAAAACACCTCACCGCCACTTTATTAAAAACACCTCACCGCTACATTATTAGAAACACCTTATCGCCACGTTATTAAAAACACCTTTCCATCACGTTATTAAAAACACCTTACCGCCATGTTATTAAAAACACCTTACCGCCATGTTAGTAAAAACACCTTACTACCATGTTATTAAAAACACCTCACCACTATGTTATTAAAAACACCTTACCGTCACGTTATTAAAAACACCTTTACTGCCACGTTATTAAAAACACTTTATCACCACATTATTAAAAACACCTTACCACCATGTTATTAAAAACACCTTACCATCACGTTATTAAAAACACCTTTACCGCCACGTTATTAAAAACACCTTACTATCACGTTATTAAAAACGCCTTACCACCATGTTATTAAAAACACCTCACCGCCACGTTATTAAAAACACCTCACCGCTACATTATTAGAAACACCTTATCGCCACGTTATTAAAAACACCTTTCCATCACGTTATTATAAACACCTTACCGCCATGTTATTATAAACACCTTACCGCCATGTTAGTAAAAACACCTTACCACCGTGTTATTAAAAACACCTCACCACTACGTTATTAAAAACACCTTACCACGACGTTAATAAAAACTTCTCACCGCTACGTTCTTGAAAACAACTTAATGCCACATTATTAAAAACACCTTACCGTCACGTTATTAAAAACACCTTTACCGCCACGTTATTAAAAACACCTCACCACCATGTTATTAAAAACACCTTACCATCACGTTATTAAAAACACCTTACCACCATGTTATTAAAAACACCTTACCGCCACGTTATTAAAAACACTTTATTACCACATTATTAAAAACACCTTACCACCATGTTATTAAAAACACCTTACCATCACGTTATTAAAAACACCTTACCACCATGTTATTAAAAACACCTCACCGCAACATTATTAAAAATACCTTATCGCCACGTTATTAAAACACCTTAACATCACATTATTAAAAACACCTTTCCATCACGTTATTAAAAACACCTTACCGCCATGTTATTAAAAACGCCTTACCACCATGTTATTCAAAATACCTCACCGCTACGTTATTAAAAACACCTTATCACCACGTTATTTAAAACACCTTCACCGCCACGTTATTAAAAACACCTCACCGCCACGTTATTAAAAACACCTTACCACCATGTTATTAAAAACACCTTACCACCACGTTATTGAAAACGTCTCACCGCTACGTTCTTAAAAACATCTTATCGCCCCGTTATTAAAAACACCTTACCACCATGTTATTAAAAACACCTTTACCGCCACGTTATTAAAAACACCTTTCCACCATGTTATTAAAATCACCTCACCGCCACGTTATTAAAAACACCTTACCACCATGTTATTAAAAACACCTTACCGCCACGTTAAAAACACTTTATCACCACATGATTAAAAACACCTGACCCTCACATTAAAAACACCTTACCATCACATTATTAAAAACGCCTTTACTGTCATGTTATTAAAAACACCTTACCGCCACATTATAAAAACACCTTACCATCACGTTATTAGGAACACCTTACCATCACGTTGTTAAAAAAAACCTCATCGCTACGTTATTAAAAATACCTTACCGTCACGTTATTAAAAACACCTTACCGCCACGTTATTAATAACACCTTACCACCATGTCATTAAAAACACCTTTCCATCACGTTATTAAAATCACCTTACCACCATGTTATTAAAAACACCTTTCCATGTTATTAAAAACATCTCACCACTATGTTATTAAAAACGCCTTACCTCCACGTTATTAAAAACACCTTACCACCACGTTATAAAAACACCTCACCGCCACGTTATTAAAAACACCTGACCACCATGTTATTAAAAACACCTTACCATCACGTTATTAAAAAACACCTTACCACCATGTTATTAAAAACACCTTATCACCACGTTATTTATAACACCTTACCATCCCATATTTAAAATCACCTTACCGCCACATTATGAAAAACACCTTTCCGCCACGTTATTTAAAACACCTTACCATCAAGTTTTTTTTTTTAAAAACCTCACCGCTACGTTATTAAAAACACCCCTCCATCACGTTATGAGAAACATCTTACTGCCACGTTATTAAAAACACTTTTCCGCTACGTTATTAAAAACACCTTTCCATCACGTTATTAAAAACACCTTACCACCATGTTATTAAAAACACCTCACCGCCACCTTATGAAAAACACCTTATCGCCACGTTATTAAAAACACCTTTACCACCACGTTATTAAAAACACCTTTTTCCGCCACGTTATTAAAAACACCTTTTCAGCCACGTTATTAAAAACACCTTACCGCCACGTTATTAAGAACACCTCACCACCATGTTATTAAGAACACCTCACCACCATGTTATTGAAAACACCTCACCACCATGTTATTAAAAACACCTCACCACCATGTTATTAAAAACACCTCACCACCACGTTATTAAAAACACCTCACCACCACGTAATTCAAAATACGCCGCCACGTTATTAAGAACACCTCACCCTCGTGTAACTCCTATGTTATTAAAAACACATACACCTCAAAAATACCTCAGTATATGTATATATATATATATATATATATATATATATATATATATATATATATATATATATATATATATATATATATATATATATATATATATATATTCTCCCATGCTCCTCTTGCTGAAACTGCTGCGTAAAGCAACCAAGAAGGCATACACAAGGTAAGTGCGATGCTGCATCAAACCCTTCCCAGAGTTCCTCCACAGCTGAAAAGACCTTCACAAATAGTACACACATAAGGATCCCAATGCTACACACCCCCTCTTGGTTTCTTTCTGCAGCAGTTTTGGCTAGAGGATTTCACTCAGGCTGACTGGCAGGGTCTTCAAGCAGCCATCAAACTTCGAGACTGGTCTCCCACCGCTACTTTCTCCAACATCAACTCATCCTGGGAATTCTTTCAAAGAAACTTGCTCTCTCTCATGCACAGATTTATCCCCTCTCGTCTTCAGTTGTCCTACCCTTCCTCCCGCCCATGGTTCACTGCAGCTTGTGGCGAGGCAGTTGTCCTGAAATAACTTCCCTTTGCAACAACAACATCCTGAAACAACAGCCCACGTGTCCTAAAAATCTGCTCCTCTGCCCTTGCTCACCCTCTCATTTGCTCAAGGTCATCCGCCATCTGCTTGGAAATCAGCAAACATTACCGCCCTGCATAAAAAAGGTGCAAAAACAGATCCCTGCAACTCGAGACCAATCAGCCTTCTCCCCATCATCAGCAAGGTTATGGCATCCATCATTGTTTCAGACATTAAATCCTTCCTCCTCTCCAATGGCTTGATTTCTGATCATCAATTTGGTTTCAGACCAGGTCACTCTACCCTCGATATGCTGCTTCTGCTCTCCCAACAATGGATGGAAGTACTCAATGCCAGACATGAAATCAGAGCCATATCCCAAGACTTATCACGTAATTTTGACATGGTCTGGCACCCGGCCATGCTCACCAAACTCTCTTCCTATGGTATCTGAGGCCATCTCCACTAATGGATCGCAGACTTCCTCTCCTGTCACAGCCAACATGTGGCCCTAAATGGAGTTCTTTCATCCCCTCTTCCTGTCTAGGCTGGAGTTCTTCATGGTAGCGTTATGGGCCCTGTTCTTTTTCTGGTTTTCATCAATGATCTCTCCGACTCTCTGGAAAATCCTCGAAATCTCTTTACTGATGACTCCACCCTCTGCCTTACCATCTGTCATCCCTCAGACTGGCAAGCAACAGCTTCTTCGCTCTCTGCAGATCTGGATAAAATCACAAACTGGCCCAACACGTGGAACATGTCTTTCAATACTGACAAATCTCACACTCTCACGATGTCTCTCCAAAAGGACCGTTTGGAACCCCCCCTCCCCCCCCCCCCATCAACCTTCTCAACAATTCTCTGGAAGAAGTCCTTTTATTCAAGCTTCTGGGTGTCACTATCTGTCATGATCTTTCCAGGGAAAGCCACATTTCTAACCTGGCCTCCAAATCGAGTTGCCGACTGGACACTGTCTGCCGTGTAAGGTCCTCCCTCAGCCCACCTGAGCTCCTGACCACATACAAAGCTTTCGTCCACAGCCTGATGGAGTACTGCTCCCCCTCTGGGATGTTGCTTCTGCCTCTCACCTTTCTCGGCTTCACACTGTGGAAACCAAGGCATTTAGGATCATTAGTATCTCCCGCGGTGAGGCTGAGTCTTTGGGCCACTCACTCTCTCACCTTAGATCAGTGGGCAGATCAGTGGTCTTTCTGTCTTCTAATGTCTCCAATCCAGTCTCCCCCCCCCCTAATATTTCCACAGGGCGCTCAAGGTCCGCCAGCAACCCCCTAATGGTATAACTACCAAAATCACGAATCACTGCTCACCTTCACTATTTCGTTCCTCTTTTTACCTGCCTTTGGAATAAACTGCCACACTCTCTTCAATCCCATTTTTCCCTCCAGGTCTTCAAAACAGCTGTTCACTACCACCTCTTATCTTCCCCCATCCAAAATCACGATCTTTTCTACTCCCGTTAATCCACCCCAAACCCACCTCCTTCAAATTCCCTGCCTTCCTTCCCGAAAGTTCCCTGTCTTGTAAGGTCCTGAAAGTCCCTGTGGTGTCCATCTTGTATACCCCATGTTCCCCGCCCCATCCCTCTCCCTTCCACAGATCTCCGAATGTCTCTGTTCCCCACTGTTTTGTCCTTCCCTCTCCCGCCCCTCTTTCCTCCTGCTCTCATTGTTGTGCGTTTTGTGTTAGCTCTCATACAAGCCTCGACAATGTATACAAAAAAGAAGCATGGGAGGTGTTTATTTATATAATCCGAGCCACCTGGGTTTAGTTGATTAGGTGAGAGCTGATTGGCTCTTCCATCCATTCACACGTGAGAGATGTGGGTGGGCTTTCATATATATATATATATATATATATATATATATATATATATATATATATATATATATATATATATATATATATATATATATATATATATATATATATATATATATATATATATATATATATGCCAAAAGCCTTGGTATGGCGAAAGATGTCAACGTATGGCGAAAGTGTGTCTTTAAGCCAAGCAGTAATAATTATGGCAAAGATGTCAACAAGTGACCTGAGCCAAATCTCAAGTCACCGTGTTATTACTTCAACTGGCCACATTTACTTATAAACCTAGTTGGAGTGCAAGCTATCAATTAATTAAGACACGGGGCTTCATTTTATTGCAATGTATGTTCTGAAAGGTTGTTTACCTCAAGTTTTTGTCAACTTAATATGGTGGAATTTTTTTGCTTTGTTCCCAGCAAAAATATATTTATGTTAAATTTACTTCTCATATCTAGTGTACTTAGTTGAACATGTGTACATGAGACGAGTAACCAACAGGTTATGTTTAAATGGTTTACACATAGAACCAAAGCATTCAATGTTGAATGGGAAAGGAGATTTTAATAACTCGTACACCCGCTCCCTATGGAAGCGACAGGAAGTGTCAAGTCATTATCCTGTTTGGGTGTATAGATTACAGTATATGTAGGCGCGGGTCTGTTATTCTGTGGGGGATGCAATAATAAGTATATAATGCCTCAAGAAAGTGGGGTTTCTTCCCTTTTCAGTTTTGTCTCAAACAGCAGTAGCAACTGTTTACAAAAGTAATCAAACAAGTTTGTGGTTTATATTATTTTTTAATGCTGGTAGGGGTGCCCCACCAAATGCGACAATAAACTAATTTATACACGTTAACACGGCATTTGTCCAAGGAGGAAAAAATCCCTTGGGGAGGGGAGTATATTTTTAGTATCAATATTGTTTTGTAATAACATTAATATTATGTTATTATCATTATTGTTGTTGTGAGAAGTGGCCATGGAAAAAACACCACAATAAGCTATCTATATACCTTAACATAGATTTCTCCCAAAGCAGAAAACCCCCATGAGAAGGGGTGCACATGAAGTCGCCGCAACCTACGTTGTGAGACCTTTAGGCCTCCTGTCAAGTTTGGTTGGGATTGAATGAGTAACGGCCGATTTTATCATGGTCAGACAGACAGACAGACAGACAGACAGACAGACAGACACCAAATTGCAGAAGTTGGTTTGATTTAATTGTATATTCATTATGTACATTTAAATGAAACGTATAATCAGGAAGGAAGGTGGAGAATCAGGAAGGGGGTGGGATGCTGCAGAAACAGAAAGGGGACAGGATGCTGTGGAAAATGAAATGTATAACTTATTAACTTAAATTATTGTCTTTAACATAAACCGTACTTTTTTATGTTTTCTTTTTAAAAAGATAAATCGTGATGTAACTTGCAATTATTGACGAAGTTTAAATCATCCATGTCAAATGACATTTAAATCATCGCAAGGAATATGCTGTTATTGCCTGAACCACGCACACCCAACTGAAAATCATTTACTATTTATTTTAAACCCCATTTTAAATTTATGTTTATTCAACGATTATTTTCTGAACATTGTCAACAAGTCATTATAAACTCAAGTCGCATGTGAGTTTCAAGCAAGTTGCAAGTCCCAAGACAACAAGTCCTAAGTCCGAGTCTCAAATCAATTTCATCACATCTGAGTCAAGTCGCAAGTAATAAAATTTTGCGACTCAAGTCCTAGGTGCCAGCTCTGAATTATGGCTAAGGTGCTGAGTTTTTGTGATGATGTAAAAGATTCGGAAGGCGAGGGATAAAGCGCTGAGTTTATTTGATGAAGTGAAAGAGCAGGAAGGCGAGGGATCTACCAACGAGACATTTACGGCCATTCAAGGGTGTCGATAGATTTAAGTGCCACAGCAATTTGGATAACATGCAAAGCTGTGAGTGCGGACGAGCAGGCAGGACCTGACTTTCCGTCTAAGTTTAAGGCCTTTGTGGAAGTTTACCCTTCCCAGCTAGTTTTTCATGAGGACGAAACGGGGATTTTTGGTAGAGGATCAAGTTCCGAATGTTCACTTCCAAGGAAGAGCGGCATGCCTCTGGTTTCAAGGTCGCAAAAGACTGCCTGACACTCCTTGGCTGCACTGCTACATGAGACTTGAAGTTAAAGGAAACATCATGTGGACACTGGGTCGTTTTACCCGGGAGGTGTTCCGGGCTGTTTTCCGGTCGGCTTTTCGCGTCGCCTGTACCCCACGGATGTGTTACAGTTATACAAAGAGGTCCGTTTTGCCCCTTTGGGGGCTGCTGGGCCCAGGGAATGAGGTGTCGGAACCGAGGAATTGGGACCTTCTCCAGGACTCTGGAGATCCTGTCCCTTGGCCCCTTCTCGTGTACCTACTTATCTATGGAGCGAACATAGTCAGTGGATAAAACGCTAGCTCCTGGATACCTCATTGGTAAATGTCCAAATTTACATTTTTAAAATATTACTAATTCCAAATATTTATTCGTTTAGTAGTGTACTTTAATGGTTTCAGGCTATCTCACGGGATTGTGAGTTGGATAGGCGACCGTGACGGGCCATAATGTGTTCGAGCCAGTGATGTAGGACTCCATTCCGGACTCAAGTCTATTTTTCGTGGGACTCAGACTTGGACTTGACTTCAGGACTCAGACCCAGATAATGAGGACTTGAGGACTCAGTCCTATTCTGGCTCGAGTCAGGCAAAATTTCACTTATTTATTGCTTGTTTCAAACTGAAAGTTTTTTTTTACATTATGATACTGAAATTTAATTAATGCATACATGCATGCATCCTCCACATGGAAGTTCAAGATGTGTGATTGCCTATGATTTCTAAGGTGCCATTCAAAAAGTACGTAATGCTTTTTTAGCTAAAATCTGACACCCCTCCCCGACACCCCCATACCGCTCCGTAACGCTATACCAGACATCTCCTAATATATTATTTAACACGTGAAGACCCCCCCTCAAATTCGCTGTGGTTTCCCATTATGCACTACGACAAGGCAGAAACACGCAATTTCAAATGAGGAACTGACATGTTCTCACCAAATACTGTATTTTACAAATCAAATAACGCTGAACCACATCATTTATATCAAATTTTTGGTGTTAATTCATGGGCCCGTTGGTCCGATGGATCAAATTTTAATTGGTCTTCACAGCCTTGTTGCATATCCGCCTGCTGTACTGCTTGAGCATTAGCTTGCCTTTCACCAAACCCAGATGTGCTTGGGGCCAGCACAGGGATTATATGTTCGTTATTATTATTGCCATATGATACTACTATTCTTTTTATTGTTGTAAATATTATCTATCTATAATTCCAGCAATCTCTGTGTGTGTGTGTGTCTGTGTGTCTGCGACCGCTGTTTCTCGACAACCACTGGTCCGATCTCATTGAAACTTGCCAGGTATATATATTGCTGGGGCCCTGTGGATGTGCCTTTTCAAGGTTTGATATTAATCGGACAAGCGGTTCCCAAGTTATGGCCATTTATTTACCAAACCAATGACAGGACACGGTGCTATGACATCATGATTGACGTCACAATTCTTCGTTTTTTTTTTCCACGCACGTATGGCCACGCACATACGGGCACGCGAGAGTGAAGGAACGGCCTGTGTGGTTGTTGTTTCTGGCACGCGGTTTGAACGTTTTATTATTATTTTTTGCATGTACGGGCACGTACGTGCGGGCACGCGAGAGCGAAGGAACCGTGTGGTTGTTGTTTCTGGCACGTGGTTTGAAAGTTTTTTTTTTTTGTTTTTTTTTGCACGTACGGCTACGCACGTACGGACATCCACTAGTTAGTATTAATTAACATATGCTTTGCTAAAATGTCATTGTTTTGGTTATTTATTTTGTAATTAGAATGCCATGCCATGCCATGCCATGCCATGGTAGGATGACGTATTAAGCTGCTTCATATACGTAAACATGGCATGTGTTTAAAACATGGGAATTCTCACGGATTTTTTGAAGTTAATTGGCCTCATCAAGTCAGGAGGTCATGACGATCATTTTGGTGTATTACATTCCACATCAGAATGCGTCAGTAAAACTCGACAAAAAACATGACACACCCACACACACGCACACCTCATTTATTTATAGTGGACTAGAATATAAGACCCGTCGCTTCGCTGACGGAAATACCAATCTTTGCTGTGATGGCTAATCAATAGGGCAAGAAGGAAAATGATTCCTGGGAGTGCAGGGATAACCAGCATCACAAGACCACATGTGTGCCCATGCATGCCCCCCACCCCAATGTTTTTTTAAATATTAAAACAAAAAAATGCTTTTCATCACAAACCTTCCCAGGAGTTCCCTAAATCCACTGTAGTTGGATTTATTGAAATCCGTTAATTTGTTCTGAAGTTATAACATGACAGACAGGCCAAAATATTTTGTCGTGTCCAGGGGGTTTGCCCCTTCCTGGACGGAAAGCCAAACAGTTCTCCCTTGGAGGCGAACAGCCGAGATTCTCAGGAGATTATGGCATGTGTGGGACTGGAGGGCGGTGAAGGCAGAGGCACACGGAAGCACAGCACATGGGTTTTATACTCTAACCCATGACAAATAGACAATACAAGCAACTTAAATAAATACGGGGTTTAATG
>NC_140970.1:89576491-89608991 GCF_056783735.1 Eptatretus burgeri | reverse complement strand
TGGCTATGGTTTACTGTCTACTACCATTCTACCAGGACACATGGTACACGCATACATCAGTCTCGTACAATATGAGTTTCTGAGCTCAAGTGTACTGGCTCTGGATCAAGAAGTCAACACTTTTACAAGCAATGCGACTTTGCATTTGCACATTCTAAGCTCGGCCAATATCTCAGTCTGTGTCTACTGCGTCTGTCTACTGGCATTCTCCTTCACAAGCACAGTCCAGTGCATTGCAGATTAGCCTTCTTGCATTTGCAGCGGTTTCTACAGCCTTTTTTTGCAGCCGCAAGACACCAGCTCGAAGCAGCTTTTTGAAACCTCAGGGAGTGTGGTCCAGAGCGGTTCCTAGGACCCATCCTCTGTTTGCCGCCAGCTCCAGCTTGTTGGTGATGGAAGCACGGGTTGAGGGACCAAGACCTGCCCCCAGACATCGCCACCCTGTTAGACTGATCTCTTCACATGCTGTTCCAAAGCATCATAGGTAGGTGGGATGCACTGGACAGAGTTCCTCTTGGCGAAGAGTTTCTTTCTGGCCTCGTTGACGTCCGTATATGGACTGGTGCGGTCATAGAGGAGCACCACAAACCTTTCATTGCAGTGCATTGTGTCATCCTGGATGTTGACTGGCGTGGTGGTCTGGGTCACAAGAGAATCTGTCATTTCTGGAAACGAGTTCCATGTGGCCCGGGCAGATTTCTTCCCATGCCCCACAAATTCTGATACCGTGTCACATCCGGTCATGGCGTGGAAGACAGGGAGGGCACGTGCCTTCTGTGGACCGAGGGAGGCAGCTATTTCATGGGCAGGGATGTAGCGGTAGTTTTTGCCCATCCCAAAGGCAATTCAGAGTTCATCCACGCATGGTAGTGCCTGGGCTACCATCACCGCCAAGACGACGACGTCGGTGTCTATGGTTCGAACTTGAATCCGACGGTGGTCATGTTTTGCAGCATGGGCCACATGTAGCATGATGCGAGTGTCCGCCTCTTCTTGACCGCATGGAGCCAGAGAGCTTTCACCTTCCTGCCTTCACCATCAGTAACTACCAGCTCCTTTTCCTCGTCATGGAAGGAATGCACCAGCACCTCGGACAGGAAGGTGAAGAGCTCCACCTTGTTTGTGTCGACACGTAGGAAACTCTGCCAGTTTCCTGGTATGGCTGCGGTGCTTACAAAGCGCTGTCACACCCCTTTTCCTCGTTTCTCCCTTGTCGCCGTCTTCAAGGAGCCATCTTTGTAGCTATCCCAAACGAGGTCGAGACGTGAAGCACGACGCAGCTGCCCCTCGACGTATGAGATGAAGACTTGGTGGGCATATTCTTCAAATGTCTTGGCAGTGCCAGGCTTCAACATCTGCATGATGACGGCGCCATCAAGGACAACAGAAGTGACAGCAGGTGCATCAGACTAAGCTTCAGCAACGCCTTCAAGGCACACCAGCAAGTCGCTTTTGCTACCCAGGTGTAGCTTACCTGCATCAGATAACGCGGGAGGACATGCTTGATTTTCATGACGGAAGAACTCATCCAGGTTCCCATCGTGGTTCTGGCAGCCTATGTAGAGCCTTGCAAATAAAGCCATATTATTCTTCACAGATGCTTCCTTTCCTTTGGTTGCTTTTGGTCTTCTGTCTGTTCCGAAGAGGGGGAGTTTGTTCCTCTTTATAGGTTCGTCAATATATATAATAAATTAACACAAATGACATTTGTATTGTTTTCCTTTGTAAATGCACATCACATGGAGTATTTATCACCTCTGAGAAATCTACAAAGAGAATAACAATGACAGATATACCATGTTGTTAAAGTAGAATGGCAGCCATTTTGGAAAATGGCTGCCAAAGCTGACCAAGGCAAAATCTCGAGTGGCTCCATATCCAGAATTGTTCAGAATACATTAGTCAACATATGTACCAATTTTGGTGCTTTTATGAAAAGTCAAACAATTGGTTTGCTATGCTGCATTACTATTCCAAACCCTATCAATCAATATACTGTGTTGAAATTTTAGAGATAAAAGCACCTCCCTCTTGTATTTCCGAAAATGTAACATATTTTTACTTTGCCATTTGATATCATGTAGATTTTGAAGAATTACGTTTCAATTGGTGTATAAATGGCTAAATGCAATATCGTACACAACAATTTTCTCCAATCTTCTTAATGTCGTTTTTATTATGTAATGCAAAAATTGTGCCTCTATTGTGGAGGTAAACAAAATAGTTATTGCTTAATAGCTGTTTGGGGTTAGGGTTAGTGACGGTTATTTAAAACAAATTAACAACCTATTAAATAATTCACCACCCAGATGTAGTGAACTCACGGAAAAGTTCATCTTTTGTGAAAGACCGAGAGACCAATATATAATCATTCTTGACATCTAGACTTCTATATAATTTCATTCAAAAGAGTAGTTGGTGGTTACCAAAGTGAACATGCCCCCAATCGCTAATAATAATATTTTTTTAAAAGGAAATCCCAGAGGGTTCTGATGACATCACATTCACGTGTTGATCGACCACTGTTGCAGGCTGCAGCTGCAGCATTGCTTTGAAGTGTCAAGATAAAGAGTGAAGAGTTATACTCATTACTGGTGGTGATTTCTGAAACAGAGTTACTTGCAAGCTTGAGTGAAAACATTCATGGATCTGCTGAACTCAAGGGGAAGATGAGTAGTGAGGGGAGAGAGCCACACCTCATGAGCCAGCAAAGGTTCTTGTCTCTTCGCTCATTTTCTGACATTTGCCAAAAAAAGAAGCAGTGGTGTTGAGAGTGGACCTGTCAGCATCAGAACACAGACAACAATATACTTAGAACCTGAACAACAGGACTATGATCCAACCCCAAGGAGTGGTGCACTTCAATTTTGGGTGGAAAACAATACCGAGTACCCTCAACTGCACAACTTGGCATTAAAAGTACTGTGTGTTCTCGCTTCAAGTGCTCCAGTGGAAAGAGTATTTTCAAGGGGAGGCCTTTATTATGTGCTATCAGGCAAGGCTGGGAGTAGACATTCAAGCCAAACTCATCTTTCTGAAATTCAATGAAGCTGTGTACTTCATTGAAATTGTTTAGATAAGATGGTAATAAAAGTTAAACATATTTATGAAACCTTGAAAAGTAGCACAATTGTCGAACTTGAAGGCGATATTTTATGAAAGACAAGCAGACTGAATGTCACAGTTTTGAATGATTTATGTCTACAATCTGATCAAAATCTTGATGCAAGTAACAAGTTGCACTCCGTTTTGATATTTTATTGTCTTCATTTACATAAACACAAATATATTCGCTTTTTTTTGGCCACTTGAAATATACTTTCAGCACAGGACTGGGACTCGAATCGCAGGATTCGGACAGCTCTGACTTAGATTTGGACCAGGTTGATTCGACGACAACACTGGTTAGAGCCATGCTGCTGTTTCAATCACATTTTCTTTGAGGTTGGTGATAGCATGATAGCAGAGGGGAGAGAGTTAAGTATTCCGCTGTTTCGATGAGGTAACTAAAATAATAAATGTCAGTGTGCGTCCATCTGTGTCCATCTGTCCATCTCCTCCATAACTCCAAAACCATGCAACCAAGCGGCCCCAAACTCTGCACGCACACGAAGGGAGCCCCAAGGTGGTGCATGAATGAAAATTGGGTGTTTGGGTTAATTTAAGACATCCCTCTTGGAAATAATTTAAGGGGTTGCTCATCACAAAAAAACAAAAAACAAAATAAGCTTGACCAAGATGGTGGCATGCCATTTTTGTCAGCCTTCTGTCAGCTCGCAAGAGTCTTAAGCCGCCATATTTTGGCCTGCTCAACAATGCCTTGACTTGAAATGGGCCACAACAATTTCTTAACGATAAAGTTGTTTTTTTCACTTTCCTCACATATCAAATACCTCATCATCATACCTACAAATCGCTAGATACATTGCAATGCTTATAAACGCCAGGAGACGCCAGCGTTTGTGGCTTTATTTCATTTCCACGCATGCCATAAGCTCTAGAATCTCTTAAACTAAGCTGAATTTCAAAATTTAAGCTCCAGAATTGAACTTGGCAGCAGTGACAACTGCGAAAAGAGTTCATTTGTCCAATTCAGATGTAGTTTCACAAAGGCAGCGTGAGGGGAGGGGAAGAAGGCAGTGTGAGGGCAAGGGAAGGAAGTGGGAGGGGAGGGGAGGGAAGGCAGCATAAGGGGAGGGTACGAAGCTTACCAGGGCATTACAGGGGCTATAAAATGTGCCCAACAGCAACATTTTATTTTTAACCACTGTGTTCCATGTAAAACCAGGTGGGAGCATTGTAAATTTAAAACCCATGCTATCTACTTGGCAAAGGCCTGCCTGCATGCATGTCCCAACCCTTACTCATTCCTCCAACCTGCTCGCATGTGGGCATGCACAAACCCCACTATGTCCGACCTCCATGTGTACTGTCTACGTACCTCGTCATTTTCAGCCACTGCCGACTATTAATATTTTTGTGGTTCTCGGAACCGCATGCATACAACAGATAGGTGTCTCAAGACAGTTATTCCATTATTATACGTGTAGATAGTCCCTTTCCTTTTGTTTAGCGGGACAACAAGGGAGTGCGTTGCGATGATCTAATAGCTAGGGTTGCTTCAGTCATTTTTTTCCTTCATTTCATCCCCACTCTTCTTCTTTTCTGAATATTCCTGAGGTAAATCAGGCACGTGCGCCTTCGCTGTAAGGTGGGGCCTCGTGGAGGCCAGCGCGTGCGGCGCCATGGTGGGGAAACGGCAGCGCCGAGTCATGTGGTATGCTAGTTGGTGCTGGATTATTGACTCGAGTTTCCGATGGTCTGGAGAGAATTGCCGATTGCATTAGAAAGGCATGCAAGTAAATACCTCTGAAGAGGCTACACGAATGGTGTTTTTCATGGCACGGGAAACATGGCCAGCACGACGCCCACGCTGCACGAGACGCGTACGGAGGCCAATAAAGCCGACTCCACGCCATGTTGGGCAGGATACGAGTGTGCGGGTAGAAGCAGCTTGACCCTTTTTAGCTCACCTGTTCGAAGAACAGAGAGCTATAGCGATACCCCTGGCCTGAGCGTCAGCGTGAGCATGAGCGTGAAAATGTTAGTTTTTGGTGCAAGTGATTTACTTTCTAATGTTTTTTATCTACCACACTATTTTTTACTGATTACAATATACAAATACATATAATGCTTTAAAATAGTTTGGATCAGACTTCACTGCAATGCTTTATTAAAAATATTATTAGACTAGTCTTTTAAAAACCATAAATGTATAAACAGGTAAGCATTTGGTGGCTTTGACACCAACTCTCTGGTTAACCTCAATATCCGACGCATATTGGTGTTTGCCCCGTGCACACGCTTGCGGACTCGTGTGAACGCGAGCGCTGGCCACGTGCGTGATGGCGGAACTGCGCGCACTGTATGGAGTGTGCTCGAGGGCAGATGCGTATGCTGCTCGTGAAACATGCATGGATTTATCCATGGCGATGTACCTACGGTCCTCGCTGGCAGCGGTGGATTCTCCACGGATGGTGAACGTCTTCTCGTCTCTGCAGCCAGCGAGGCTGCGATCGAGCCAGGGGAAAGGACAGTGCGGGCCACAATTGGCACGCGTGGAACGAGCGCGTTGATCGATGCTGGTCGAACGGGCATGCGGGACCCTCGACCGGTCGCCCGGGGGTTTTTGCGGGATGATTCGCGTGCCAATTTCGGTGTGGGCGATTCATGTCATCTCGTGGGTTCGGAGCACAATATTGCCGCTGTTTGAGATGGCCTTGCCAGAAACGAAGTGAGGCGGTTTCCGGCCCAAGCTGGTGGTCCATGTGAGGGGTCGGGGCCAATCGGAGCGCCCGATTCAGATGATGATGTTTGGATTCGGCATGGCCCCTCCCCCGAGCTGCGGGCCCTATAAAGGTCGGGGCAGTTCCTCGTGCCCGGTCGGTCTGTGTTTCCTGCTCCTTGTCTCCGCCTCCTCGTCTCTGCCCATGCCTCGCCTCATCGACACCGCCACGACCCGCCTCCTGCTCCTCGACTCCGCCAACTCATCTCCGCCCACACCACGTCAACTCCACCCACTTACCTGATCCTGCCTACTACTCCACCCTCGCCCTCTGGACTCCGCCCCTTCTCCACTCGAGCTCCTCCTTCACGAACACGGTCTCCACACGTGCGGCTTGGGCCAGAGACAACGCACCCACTGTTGAGTACCGCACATCCCCCCCACCCCCCTCCCGCCGAAACGTATTGGTGGCATGTCATGCTATCGGGCGCACAGGTACTGAGACCATAGCCTCAACTCCCCCCCCCCCCTCCCTGGTTGCAAAACTCCCTCTTCATTGGGTTTTCTGTGTCTGTGTGTGTGCTGGTGCCTGTCTGCTTAAGTAAGACTGCAGAAGATTGTTATTATTATTGTTATTATTTTCGCGTTAAGTCTGCTCTGTGTCCCCTTTTGTAAGTTGCCTGTTTATTGTCGTACAACACGCCTCTTTCTATCCCTGCATTACACACAACAAGAAATCTTCACTGTGCCACATATCTTTCCTCACCTGCTTGTAAAAAAAATTATTATTATTAGGAATGTTCCCTGCTCGTTTTTGTCTTTTCTTCCATTGATCCAGCATGGTCCGAATCCTAGCTTAGCCGGGACTTTATTACCAACGATCCGTTCCTTTTCGCCGGTACATCCTTGGCAGTGTCGCTCGGCTGCATTTGATCCGGTAGAGTGATCCGGTTCGGACAAGGTGTACCGAGGGCGTGTTCCCCTGTAATTAAATCGTGTGATTAATTAGGTAACCCGATTAAAGGCCCGGTCACACCTTGACGTTTTAGCCAACGTATGCCGATTTTTGAATTTTTTTCTAAAACGCTGGCACACGTTGAATACGCTATGGGTAAGTTTTGATAACATTGAGAGCACGCTGAAAAACACTGCCATACGTCGTTGTACGTTGGTTTTAAACGTTGTACTTTGTGGTTGTCCTCAAATTTTTTCATGCTTGAAATTTCACGACGTATGCCGGCGTATGACTCACACGTTCCGCTACGCTGGCCACAAGTTGTATGCACGGTCTGCGATCGTTGACAGACGTCAACACATGCTACTTGTAAGTTAATCATAAGTTGAGACACGCCGAGGTAATGTTTAGTGTACCCGAAACTTATTTCTAACCTATGATTAACGTGTTGTTGGCACGTTACGCGATCGTTGCCACACATCGACAGACGTTACTTTTAAGTTACTCATAGGCTGAAAGACGTCGGTATAATGGATCGTCCTTGCGTCAGCGTCCACGGCCACGGCCAGGACACTTATTTGCAGCATTCTTCAAACTTTTCTTCGGCATGACGAGGATGTTCACACTTCGATGTCTAGCTTGGCTATGATTCCAATTGTCCATCGGCAGCGTCTATTTAAAATAGTCGAGTTTGAGCGTTTTAACACGTTCAGAAGAAACGATTAAAATTTCCAAACCCCAGCGTCAAAAAACAAAGGCGAGTGACAGCAATTTAAATCGTTCATTGTAAACAATGAAAATAGCTGAGTGGTACCATTTAAAAGTCGTTGAGTGTAAAAAAAAATCCAATTGTTGAGCGCAAGCGTCTACTTTCAATAGTGGAGATGCAGCCATTTAAATCGTTGAGTTTATCATTTAAATCGTTAAACGCAAGGACGATCCATCATAACCCACACCCTCCCCCTCACACTCACCTACTACTGCCAACATGAACAAACTACTACTAATACTAATACTGATACTGATACTGTTACTGCTGACATGGACATCGACTCAAAAAGGACTCGAAAACACTGTTGGGTTCCCCTTTTATGAACAGCATTTTTATATACCAATTCCCAAAACCGCTGGGAACACGTCTTTATATGGCAGTTGTAAGCTAGAAACACGTTAATTTTTTTTTTGTCGACCGGAAGACATCATTGGAATACGTCTACATACGTCGATAATTGGTTCAAAGCACGTCAAACATAAGTTAGAAATAAGTTTCGCGTAAAAAAGACATTACTGCGACGTGTTTCGACTTATGAGTAGCTTATAAGTAGCCTTTGTGGACGTGTGTAAGCGTCCACATATCGTGTGTAAAACTTATCCCCATCGCATGCGGAACGTGTGTCATACGCCGAGTACGTCGTAAAATTTTGAACATGTTTAAAATTTCTTGACGTACTCTACTTACTACGAAGTATGATAGCGTACTTTAGCGTTGTACTCACGTATACCAAACTTACTCATACCGTATTTGACGTGCCCCAACGTTTTAGACACATTTTTCTTAGGTCGGCATACGCTGGCAAGATCGCCAAGGTGTGACCGCGATGTTGTCACTTCCATTTCTACGGCAGTTATGATTCGAATCGTTGTGCGTCAGCCTTTTAATAGGCTACGTCACGACATCGTCGATGATGCGTGCAGTGCGCTATGCCTATGTTAGACTATCGTTGGGCATCGGTTGTGTAGGCCAACAACAGGTTCAGCATTCGTTGGTATAAGTTATCTATAACACAACGAAACGTTCTGTGTCCGTTACCAATGCGTTATACATAAGACCAAGTCGCTATGAATACGTCCGAATCCTTAATAAAAAACATCAAAAGTTCAACGTAAGCCAGCGTTTAGGTACATTTTAATACGTTGCCATCGCTGGCTAAAACGTCAAGGTGTGACCGGGCCTTAACCCATAGACGGGATGACCCTTGGTCACGCGGTTGAGTTATTGGCATCCACGGTCGGTTAAGCAACCCGCCGCGTCATGGAATTATCCGTGTGTGATGGCCTACAATTCCGCGGAGCCTGGTGGGAACAGATAGCTTCCCCCACCTTGTGGTCTTCTCACCCGATCCCCCCGGCCCGCAACAATATATTGCCGAAACTATTAGTATATTTATTTTAATATTTTGTCATGAAAGCAGATCGCACAAAACAGGAAAAAGAAAACTGTGTATGCACTGGCGTACTAAAGGGGGGTGCCGGAGGGGGGCAGTCTGCCCCGGGTGACAGCTGAGGGGGGGGTGGGGAGGCCATTGGGAGAGTTGAACTACTTGTACAATGACATAACAATGGTTTTAGTTGCAAATAACATTATAATCTTGTTGCATGATACGTAGGTCCTTCAGTGTAGTTATTTCCTTAATAAATGTTTTGAATAGTCCCTTACCTTTAGAAAGCTCAACAGTGTGCCACAGCACAACAGAGGCTTTTGATGGAAGGTTTTGTCAGCAATTGTAGGGAAGATTATTCTGTGATAATCCTGATTATACTGTGATTTCAAAATTTAAGTGCAGAAAATTAAGTTTATAAATTATAAGAATATTATTTATATTCTAACTTGTAACTTACAAGATTAATAAAAAAGATAGATCTGAGGAGAACACATGAGCGAAGAGGAAGAAGAGGGGGTTTCTTCAGCTCGTGGTGATGAGATTCTTCTATGATAATTCTGATAAATGATTTACAGTGATGTCAAAATTTAAATATACAAAATTAAGTTTATAAATTATAACAATATAATTTATATGCTATATTGTAAGTTTATAGCTTTTAAGATTAAAAAAAAAAGATCTAAGGAGAACGTGCTTGGGAAGAGGAAGGCGAAGAGGCCCAGGAGCATCCAGAACGACGAGAGAGCGGTTTGCGAGTGTCTCGTCTGGAGTGAACATTCTGAGAGAGCACTTACAGAGGAGTAAGATGCATACAAAGCCGAGTGGTGCATTAAAAATCTGAGTGGCGATTGGGAAAACAGACGAACGCGCTTGAAGCCGACAAATGTTTTTTGTCTGAGTACCGAACAATTTCTGCTGGTACTCATTTGAGAATCTCATTTAAAAAAATTGTCTGAACCCCTGAATATAAAGCATGATCCCAGAAATGCTTTTTTTGTCATCAGCTTTCTCCACCAATTAGAAGCAAGTTTTCATCAGTTACCGGAGCATCATGTATTGTAGGAAAGGTGATGATTAGTTCTTTGGTTTGACGTCAGGTTAAACTCGTCAGCTTGTCGACTATCGTCATGGATTGTAAAAATAGGTTAGAGAGCACAGTGTTGCAGCAAATGAAGTTGCACATTCTTTCATCTTTTCTTCACTAAATATAAGCCTCCGAACAGGAGTAAAAATGAAGCTTAATGTTAATTTTTAGTCCTTTTTATTATTATTAGTTTTTAGAACTTGTGCAAAGATTGGTATTTCCATCAGCAAAGTGACGGGTCTTACTTCTTGTGATTGTGAAATGAACAACCCAGCAGCTTGGTGAGCACTCCCCAAGTGGCTTAAGCACTCAAGCAAGCACTCCAGCAGAACGCCTGGCTTGGCAAGCGATTACCTATTGCCATCGGTCATATAAACCCATTCATCCACAAACGCCCAAACAATATCCAAATTGGACAAATGAATACTTTTTTTTAACATCGGAACTGCTGCTAAGTTCATTTCTGGAGCATTAATTTTGTAATTCGGCTTAGTTTAAGACATCTTCAAGGTTATGGCATGTGCAGAAATTAAATAAAGTGACACAAACGCGGCCGTCTCCGGGCGTTTATAAGCATTGCAATGTATCCAGTGATTCGTAGATATAATGAACAGGCATTCGATAATATGAGTGAGGAAAGTGAAGAAGAAAAAAAACTTTATCGTTAAGAAATCGTTGCGACCTGTTCCAAGTAAAAGCATGGTTGAGCAGGCCAAAAAACACATGGCAGCTTCAGACCCCAGTGAGGCAACGCAGAATACACCTTAAGACCCCATAGAGCAAGGATGTGCCTGATAAAGGGTATAATTATATAAGGCAATTATCTTCAAAAGGGGTGTTTTAATTTACCCAAACATCCAATTTTCATTCTCTTACTACCTTGGTGTTTTCTTAGTGTGCATGCAAAGTTTCAGGCTGCTAGGTTTTATAGTTTGGCGTTGTGGAGGAGAGACTGACACACACACACACACACACACACACACACACACACACACACACACACACACACACACACACACACACTTATTAGTATAGACTTCCAAAATTGCCCAAAAGATTGAGATGCAAATTCAACTTTTTGCTTTACAGTCCTCCGAGTGGAGCAAATTTCTGAGAATAGGCAGAAAAGCATGGCCCGATGAATGGAACAGACTGGAAGAAACCGTCACATAAAAGAGAAAAGGAGATCAAAGAAAGTATTCCCAAGAGATGTCGTGTCCACAGTGATGGAAGATGCCAGTTTTCAAAAGAGCCAATTGAAGACTGACTTAGTTTGCCAAGAGATTATCCAGAGATAAAATCGACATTCCTGGGTTAAAAGTGCTATTTCAAATGATAGACCAATTCCCGTTTGGCCCTAAAACTACAGACTGGAATGATGATTGGCCTTCTGTAGTTTGTATCGGTGCAACAGCTTCATGGTGCGAAGGTCCTCCACAATGATGTGTTCTCGGTTAGGGTTAACCAAGCAGTGGGCATGGCACCATTACAGATAAAGAAAAGAGATTGATCCTAGGCCATTAGAAGACATTTCCTTCTCTTTTAGGTCTTCAAATGTAAAGAAACCTCCACAGAAATGTCGGGTCGAAAATTATATAATGTTGATTGACACATAGCCTCTCATGGAAATATGGGAGAGAAATTATATAAGACTGATTGTGTCTTCAGAGTACGTCAGCAAACTGAGCACATAAGTGGGACACAAATTGCTGTAATCAGAACACCACAAATGTCTTTCCTGGCCGGATATTGAACCTCATCAGATCTGTATTAATAATTTAACAGCATCTGTCCGTCGATGTCTTATTCATTTTCTCATCCCCTCTCTTGCCACTTTGCATGTCGCCACCAAATTTGGTAAGCATCATCAGCATTGCCTGACAATCTGCTCACAGCATCTGAATTGACTTCCAACTCTGACATTTATTCTGTTCGGCCCAGTCAACAGTTTATTTTTCTCAGTGTTCGCCATGCTGGATGATGTCACAGCATTCCGGTGGGTAGTGCTTCAAGCCCAGCTGTCACAGCATTGTTGTTGTTCTATGGTCCTATCAAAGGCCATTCCATCCCATTACTCGTCCTTCACTGGCACTGTATATCCGCTAATTTAAAGAATAAACTTTAGAGTGCTGGATGCCACGTGCTGCATTCTGCGAGAATGCAACATTCAAATTTGCAAGAAGATTCAAATTTTCTCGTTTTTTTAATTTTTTTTTTAAATAATGTAAGCATATCTTTGTATTATGTCTTCTATTCTTGAATGGTTGTTTTTGAAGCAATGTGCTGGAATTGTAAACGAGTTAAAAGTAGCCTTGATTTATATTGATAATTATTCAGAATATTTTCCATATTTGTAATCACCCATTGTTCAGAAGAGGAGGATGGTATTGGGAGAAGGAGTGTCACAATTTCTACCATTGTTGCATATGTAATATGTAGATGATCTTTCATATGTAGCACAAGGCTGCGGGGTCACATAATTGGCTGAGGCACAGCTGTGTCGCTGCGGAAATGCCCTCTGTTGGTCAGGGCAGGAATTTATCATTTGTTCATGGTGCCGGTGAGAAGGACACCATGGGATCTTTAACGTACACCAACTAATGCCTGCAGACGGGACGCTCATCTTAAGTCCATTCGCTAGATGACACACTCATTGATGAATAACCTTGCCTGTGAACACACCCGGATGACAGTTTATAGCTGGATTGGGATTAGAACCCAGGCTAGACTGCTTGGAGGTGAGTGTGATCATTTGTAGATGTAGATGATCTATGTCGTAGATCATCTATGTAGATGATCATTTTCTACAAGTTCCGCTTCTTTAATCTTCAAGTTTTTCATCATTTCATACCCAAGACACAAACAAAGGAGCAACAGTGACAGTAATTTTCAATGCCAAGTCACTTTGTTTTAGGTTTCTGATCCCTGAGATTAGATGCAACGTCATTAAAAAACAAAAACCCTTTTTATATGGCTTTTCCCTTCCTGACATATATTTAAGAGCTCTTCATGTGTTTGTCCATGAATAAACTTAATTGTTTACATGTAGTATGAAAAAAAAAATAATGAGACCTTTATCTTGCAGTCACCCGTCTTACACACCTACATCTGCTTACTAGTGAAGGAATCAAAGCACTCGTGCAGACTACAGGGATCAATTTGAATGGGATTGTTTGGTTGACAGGTCGGAGCTGTATGTTTTGTTTTGAACAGAAATAATTGTAAATTTCTTGCCACCCTCTGTTTCCTTCATCAGGATCCTCGGGAGAGGCTCGGTTGCCACCCGCAGACAGGGTTTGGGGACATTCAAACACACCCCTTTTTCCGCACCATCGATTGGGAATTGGTAAGAACTTCAAGATAACTTCTCTAAGCACTATTTTGACAATAAGCGATAGCGAAGAACGCATTGACCTGTTTTTGTGAAAGCCATTTGAAGGAAACAATTCTGATGTAGCCTCGTGTGTCCTTACCTCACTACCACCCACAGGTTTGTATATCTACTTTATCATCTGAATATCTTGATCATAAGCATTGCATTCACACAATTTACTGTAAAAGCTTTTGATAGGCTGGACATCAAGTCCAAATCTCAGGTATATTTATATGCTTACTTTTGTTGTTTTGTTTTATTTTATGTATCAAGGGGGCAGCTCATTCCTTCGTTGTAGAGCAGGGACCAATTTTGGAATCTAAAAGCCTGAACATCACCAGGTTGTCCTTTTTTTATTTACAGAGATTGAGGCTCATGGAAGAGCTGAATGACACAGTGGTGATATTGTCACTGACATACCAGGGGGAGTTGGCAGATGAGGGATTGGAAGGAATGAGCACACAAGCAGTATAAGTAGGGACAGGCAGACAGGACAAGAGAACTGAATGAAATGCATAGATGAGGAACATTGAAGAAGACAGGAAAAGCAGGCAAAGAGGGTTAATGTGGAAAGGTATGGATAGACAGGAGAGTAGAGCTGCTGAGAAAAGAAAATATTGGGAATAGGAATCGGGGATAATGCAAGGTGGTGATGATTCACCGTCTTCAAGGAGTGGAGAGAGGAATATGATTGAATTGATTGAAGGAAGTGATTTCACAGTCGAGAGATGAGGGGGACAAGTTAGTGGAGGTGAGCTTAGCCTATAAGGTGGGAACTTGGGTTTTTTTTTTTTTTGGTTGCTGGTTTTGTTGTGCTCGTTAGAGACAAATCCTGAGGGATAGTAAGGGAGAGGCCAGAAACTAGGCAATAGAAAAGTATGATGCCACCAACGCCTGTGTGAAGGGAGAGGAGCAGACCTCACAGCTGTGCGTTTTGTTGAGACTTGGATTCTACCGCCTCCAGGGGTGCAATTTGAGATCTGGCAGTACCAGCCCACAGAGGATATCCATACTCCATGGCACTGCGAACGAAGGCTTTGTACACTGTTAGGAGTTCGGAGCGGCTGAGGAATGATTAGCTCTGTGGAGGATTATGAGGCACCTCTGCCCTGGAAGCTTGGATATGTGATCAGCACAAGGTTGATATGTAATTGTCTTATTATAAAACAATGGATTTAAACAAACAAAAGTTGATAAGAGTATGTTTCCCACCATGCGAAAATTGACTGTCTTTTTAGCTCCCACCTTGAGTGGCCTTTGGCTTTGTGGTGGGTGAAATCTCATTAAAAAAAAACCTTCCAAGCTAAAGACTAAATAAACAATTCCATTTACATAGACTTACCATCCTAGTGACGTCTCAGTCAAGCACACCATGAAGAAAAACTGTCAAGTTGTGACCGGGACTTACTGATCAACTTTAACAACTGCTGATTATCACAAGCTATCTTGTTCCATATATATTGATGCCCATATTTTTATTTAATTTATCTTTCCTTCTTTTCCACTTCTGTAATGTTGACTCTTCAAATAGAACTGATGGAAACAACATTTCTGCAAAGGTTATCCAAAAGTCACTGCTTCTATTTTAATTACCACGCACATGCGAAGCAAAAAGCGGGATTAAGCAATTGGTTCACTTTGTCGGTCTGGCCATAAACGTTAGTTTTTGGTCGAGGAACAACCTAATTTCAATAGAATGTTAGATTTAGAACACGAATCAGAATATGAATCAGAAAACGAACCTGCAGTTTCTCAGTACTTTCTCTCTGAATTCGTCCCAATTACACATGTGCATGGAGGAGTGAGATACTTTTTTTTTTTATTTTTTTTTATTTTTTTTTTTACTCTGCCTGTTGTCTGGCCATCAAACAGAATTGAAAATCGTTCCAAACAGGAAACTTTCTCTTTTAGGGACATCATAAAGGGCACAAACAGGCGCGAAGAACTAATGCAATGTGTTAGATAAGGTGGTGTAAAAGAAGCTGCATCAACGGCGGTAAATTTCCTGAATTTCTTTTTTCTACGAACTTTAAAATCTTTATTTTATTTAAATTCAATTATATACTTGAACACTGTGGAACACAAATCACCTTTTTGGCACTTTCAAAAACCTTTCCTTTCGTAGAAACTTGAACAAAATATTACAACATTTTACATCATCTCGACCAATCAAATTTGCTGCTCGCAGACCCCACCCATGTACTTTTTTCTTTTTTACAATGTACTTTTTTCTCAAGATATTTTCTCAAGTATTTTCTCAAGTACTGAGAAAAAATACCATGTACTTTTTTCTCAAGACTGTGGGGTAATGTGTTCTATGAACTCTCTAATTTAAAATAATTATTTGTTTTCAAAAGCAACATTTCCACATCCAAACATCTCGTTTTATGGAACATTCAGTCATTATTTACAGTCGCCACTCTTCTTTGCACTTCTTTGGGTATGTATGCTTTTCTGATTTAAATTATGTACATATATATGTATATCATTGCACATGAATTTGTAAGCAACTTACTTTATGGCATGATTTTCAAAATTTCCATGAAGGCCAGATCTTAAAGGATCATAAAGATGGTAAGTTGAAGGTGCTAGGTCTGGCCTATAGAGTTGTTGAGGGAGGCGTCTTCCTGGTCTTCATTGTCTCATTACGTCGTTTGTGATATCACTACATTCACCTGCAACAATGTAAGAAAGGAATGTCTCTTTACAACCTCATATTAAGACAAAATGTCGTAGGAAGCAGGATTTTTAATAAAAAGACATTTCTAGTGGACATTTCGAGTGTCTACATCAGCAGCAGTTAAACATGTATATTTACAAGGATTTAAGGTGCAGGAGGAGGCCATTCGGTCCATCATGCCTGCACCACACGAATACTAGATTTAATCAATCCGTTGATACCCCCTTCCCTTCGTGTGTAGCCTTTTTGGCTGCTACACTGGTGCTCATTTTGCCGACCTCGGAAGGATGACGGGCTGAGTCAACTCCCCGGTGTTAATTCAGCAGCCAACGGGGCTTGAACTCAGGACCTTCAGATCCCAAGCCACCATCCTAACTGCTAAGCCAACACCAGGTTGAATGCATATTCAGCATGCATTGCACTTATTTTCATTACCATGTTATTATCATGAAACTAAACAATTTTTACAGAGTGCTATGTAAGAAATTATATTATTGTTTTATGTTGCACTTTGTAACCAAGATTCCCAGTTCCTTGCAGATGTCATTGTGTTCACTTATTTTATTGAAAAGTTGTCAGTGTGAGATTATAAAATAAAAATGGCCCATAGGGCCAGGACTTGACGAAATTCATCCAGTCAAAGATACTCCCCTCCTATGTCCGTGTTTCAAATTTGAAAGGAATCCGTTAAGATTTGGTGGAGACATGAATTTTTGAAAATCGGCCCATGCTAAAAGATACAGATTTTCACCATTTTCAGGAATTTTTCCTGACCTTGACCTTTTACCTTGACATGCCAAAAGTTATAGGGTTCTATTCTGGTGGCCAATAAGTCCATTGGTGAAGTTCCATGACATTCCGACTCGAAATGCGACCTGTAGAGCGAGACGTACACTCAAACAAACAAATGAAATGGCCCATAGTGCCAGGACTTGACGAAATTCATGTGATCATGACTACCATGAAAACCTTAGATAGCACTTACCATGTTAAATTAAAATACCTGTCACCTCCGTAATCCGTAACGGATGTGACCATTTTTTAATCCAGTCAAAGATACTCCCCTCCTACGTCTGTGTTTCAAATTTTAAAGGAATCCGTTAAGATTTGGCAGAGACATGAATTTTTGAAAATCGGCCCATGCTAAAAGATACGGATTTTCGCGATTTTCAGGAATTTTTCCTGACCTTGACCTTTGACCTTGACATTCCAAAAGTTATAGGGTTCTATTCTGGTGGCCAATAAGTCCATTGGTGAAGTTTCATGACATTCCGACTCGAAATGCGACCTGTAGAGCGAGACGTACACACAAACAAACAAACTCACAAACTGAACCGACCAACATACTTGACAAAATCGTAGATTTCGTCAAGTAACAAACAAAAAAACAAAAAAAAATGGCCCATCAGGCTAGGACTTGACGAAATTCATGTCATCATGACTACCATGAAAAACCGTAGATAGCACTTACCATGTTAAATTAAAATACCTGTCACCTCCGTAATCCGTAACGGATGTGACCATTTTTTAATCCAGTCAAAGATACTCCCCTCCTACGTCTGTGTTTCAAATTTGAAAGGAATCCGTTAAGATTTGGCAGAGACATGAATTTTTGAAAATCGGCCCATGCTAAAAGATACGGATTTTCGCGATTTTCAGGAATTTTTCCTGACCTTGACCTTTGACCTTGAAATGCCAAAAGTTATAGGGTTCTATTCTGGTGGCCAATAAGTCCATTGGTGAAGTTCCATGACATTCCGACTCAAAATGCGACCTTTAGAGCGAGACGTACACACAAACAAACAAACTGAACCGACCAACATACTTGACAAAATCGTAGATTTCGTCAAGTAATAAAGGTGTGTGTGCGCGCGTGCGCCCTTCAATGGACGAGGGAACAAAAGTAATTCTGTCTCCCGTTTACGGCGGCCGCTTCTTGCACTGCATTTGAAAAGCTGCTGATTTTACATTTTCATTTCACCTTTCTTTATGCAATATATTCAGTCGCCTTATTGTCCTTTGCAGTAATCCTTCAAATCAACGTGAATATCTGGATTAAAGCTGCTTTAATACATATCTTCATGGATTACCACAATGTAAAATGACTATATTTTGCCCTCTTTTCGGACAAATCCAACCTCTGCTGCCCGATGTTTCACCACCATTTCACGATGGAATTATAAGTAGCTCAGAGCTTTGGCTCTGAGTGAAACCAAGAGTGCTAAACAATGAACCCATTATTTAAGAAAGGATCCAGAGAAGAATTGGGAAACTATAGACCTGTTAGTTTGACTTCAGTTGTGGGGAAGGTGTTGGAGACATTAGTTAGGGACCAGATGAGGAACCATTTAAACAAATACAAACTAATTAAAGGTAGTCAGCATGGGTTTACCAAAGGTAGTTCCTGTCGAACAAATCTTTTAGAGTTCTATGAAGCAGTGTGTGATTGGGTGGATGAAGGAAAGGCAGTGGACATGGTATACCTAGACTTTAAGAAGGAATTTGATAAGGTACCACATAGGAGGTTGTTAGCCAAGGTGGGGACTGGTCAAGTGTGCCTTGTCAAGTAGCTAATTGGATTGCAAACTGGCTTCGTGATAGGAAGCAAAGAGTGGCTGTGATGGGAGGATGTCTTGCTGAGAGGATGTAAGTAGTGGGTTACCTCAGGGATCAGTACTCGGACCATTACTATTCATTATTTATATCAATGATTTGGCTAGTGGGGTAAAGAGTAAGCTCTCCAAATTTGCAGATGACACAAAGCTTGGAGGTGAGATGGACAGCAGAGGAGGTGGTGATCAGATTCAGGAAAGTATTGATACTTGTATAAATTGGGCAAAAGATTGGCAGATTCAATTGAAGTTAAGTTGTTCCTCGATGATAAACTGATGTTTGTAGACAGGACAGACAGACAAAGTTAACCAATTGCTTAACCCTGCTTCTCGCTTCACACACACCGGTTAAAAAGAACAACAGGACACAACAGCAGGGTAAAACAACAAGAACAGGCAAAATAAAGCCCCAACCATGGTGGACATCCAGCACACTCTCTGCCTACAAATATTGCACATAGTAGTGTTTTTACTTGACACATAAATGTTATTAAACACATACATGTTTCTCGACACACAAATGTTTTTAAACACATAAATGTTTATCCCACTCCTGACACCACTTCACTGCTGGGTCTTCTCGAAAAGCAAAAGCTTGGTGATGGGTTTTTGGTACGTTCGCCATGTGTTGTCTCTATAAACCACCACATCTGCTCTTCGGACCTTGTCGTCCTCACTTTGATAAACACAGGCAAGCAGCCAGTCATTGTGAGGGTGTTCTTTATCTCGCACAAGAACGATGTCCCTTTTGGTGAGATTGGGGATGATGTTATTCTACTTTTGTCAGGGTTTAAGACTTTTGAGGTACTCCTTTCACCACCGCAGCCAGCACTGGTTGGCTAGGTACTGAGTGCTTTAATACCCCTTTTGCCCATACAAGTCTTTTTAATAAATTTGCCCTGGGGGCGGTGGTAACATTTGGATCTTCCTTGTATGGAGCATGTTCACGTGCTTGCAGGTCATTGGCATCTGAATAGATGGCGGTGATCAGTCTTGTATTAACGATGGCACAAGCCTCTACCATGAACTATACGAGAGCATGTGCGTCAGTTGATGTCTGCTCAGCTTTATGAACATTGAGTTGCGGACTCGTCTGAAAGTGCCTATCTGTCTCTCCCATATTCCTCTAAAATGGGAACTGTGTGGTGGATTGAACTTCCAGTTACAACCCTGTTCAGTGAGGTATCTTGCCACACATTCCTGAACAAACTCTCCCATGGCTGTTTCAAACTCGTTCTTTGCTTCGATTAAGTTTGTGCTGAGGTCATATCTAAGTTTTCAAACTGTACCACAGATGGCTCTGAAGCAATGGAAGGCACAGATGAACACTGATGTGTCTATCGCATCGATAACCTTGGGATGCACAGCTGTTGTGTAAAGGTATACGAAATGATGACCCACCACTTGGCATCTGACATGCCGACTGGTTTTTCTAGTGAGTATGCCCCAAGGTCCAAAGATATCCATTCCCACGTTGGTAAAGGGAGGGTCTCTGCAAATCTGTCAATGGAATGGTCTGCCATGATTTGAGTGAGTGGTTGATGGATTTGATAACCATGTTGAAACCTCATCTACCTTTTCTCAGCTCTCTGCTTCCACTGCATGTTTGTAGTTTGTAGTTGAGCCCTGGATATTCATTGCATCAAAGAGCCTGTTGTATCCCATACATGCGCTGTACTGGTCTTCTAGCACAGTGTACATGTGTATGAAGTCTGTTGGGCTGTCCTGTCTGCAGCCCTTTGTTAGAATTTTTTGCTGCAGGAACTTGCTGAGTTTTTGTGCATTTCGCAAAGGCACCTTCATTTACCTCTTGTTTTTTCATGTTCTTGTCATGTTGTTTGGTCGATTTGTAAGGTGTGGCATGCACACACATTGTATGTATGGTGCTTTTGCAATTGCGCACTCTGCCTTTGTGTCACTGTCTAGCAAGGGGTCAGTCTGTCATTACACTTAAAACAAAGACCCTTTTTTTCTCCAAGAGTCTGTCCTCTCCACTATTGGCCTTTTGGTGAAAGCTTTACTGTCTACTAGAACATGGCCTGGTCTTTCATGATAAATGCATGGTTTTGTTTCAGACCTGGGTGTCTGTGGCATTGGTCTGTTCGATGTTCTGGTAGCACAGACACGGGCAGTTGTTCCAGGCTGGTGACTCGGCCTGGTCTTGTCTCATGTATGGGCAGGATAATTGATCTTGGGGACATCTGTGTCACTCTGGCTTTTGGTAACGTCCTTAAGAAACTGTGTGAAATAGCTAAATGGTGGAAAGGCTTGTATTGGAAAGAATGTTGTTTATAGGACAATACTTTCTTCCTCCACTCATTCAGAATGAAGGCTGGCAACTTCTCCACTTCATGGTTTCGTCCATGGGTAGCGTCCAATGTATTGAGGTGTGTTAATTTGCCCAAGTGTGCCGAAATCCTTTTTGATGTGTTTGCACCCTCGCTGGCCCTGAGCATTTAGGAACATGGGTTTATGAATAAGGCCATCTTCTGCCTGCTGCTCAGTAACAATAAGAAAGTGTTGAAAAATGGCACGAGAATCCGTGAAGACATCAGTGTTCTTATTGGAGATCTATCGGTTGCGAAGTCTGAGATGCTAGGTGATGTACTGCACGTGGCCCCTCGGGAAATCCCGATGATTGGTCGTGGTTCCTCCAGTGTTGGGCTTACAGCTGCTGTCACCATCGATCAGGAACTGGGTGAGTGGCAATTGGAGACTAGAGCCATGGTGCTGACAGACCATGGCATTATGTGCATTGACAAGTTTGACATGATGTCATGTATTGACCACACAGTATTCACAAGGTCATGGAGCAAGGTCAGTTAACAATCGTCAAAGATCAGGTGGTCCATGCTCACCTCGATGCATGCTGCAGTGTTCTCGCTGCGGTCAACCATGAACATGCAGGCATGATCAGTCCAATTCCCTCACGGACAACATTGGACTTCAGGACACTCTGCCTTCCCGATTTGACTTGCTTTTCATCGTGACTGGACCAAATGTATCCTGAGCATGACCGTGACATCGCCGACCATGTCCTGAGGATCCCTCGATATTGTGCACCAGAAGAGCAGGATGGAGATGCGCCGTCTCTGGGAAGCTTTGAGGACATCCTGACAACCGATGACCAAAATGCATCTGACTAGTCCAGAACAAGAAACTCGGATTTATGACAAGCATGACAACTTGCTTCACGGATCGTGACATCATCGAGGGAAGGTGGTGAGTCTGGAGTTTACTACCTGTGTATTTAACTAGCTTAAATGCATTTTGATCCGATCAGGTCTTGGAAGCTAAGCAGAGTCTAGCCGTGTTAGTATTAAATACATTTTAGATGGGAGACCTCCAGAATAGACCGGATGTTGTTCGTCATCAGAAGGCAGGATATCCCAGTTAGCAGCATGTTAACTTCTGAGCTGCGTAGTCATTAATTTATTTCCCTGGAGAGTTGAATCTGCCTTACAAAAAAGTGGTACTGCATTTCAGACGAGCCATCCTTCAGATAGGGATGTAAAGCCGGCTGTCCTATGTGCTTTTAGGTTATGGACACTTAATTATCCCATGGTATACAGTAATTGTGTCCCAGTAACCTAGCCAAATTTCCTGCCGCGAATGTAACTTAAAATCTACCTCCCTTTCGAGTTAACTTGAATTTCCTGAAATGCTGTTTTTTTTTTGTTGTTTTTTTTAATGGGGTTAGTACAGAGAAGATAAGTAATTTGAAAGGTTAATTTTATGGAGATTGATACAGCACAGCCATGTTGGGCCAATTGGCCTCCTCATGTATGTGTCCTATCCTATGCAACAACACTTTTGTATACAGTCTGGGCCGTGGAAGAGTAGGATGATAGAGGGAGCAGAAGGTAACCCACTGACAGTGGGGCAGTGGGACATCACACCTTGAAGGAGAGAAGGGAAGAAAATATGGCCATCTGCAAATATTTGGGAGGTGGTGGGGGTTGGGGGGGGCAGGGGAGTAGCACGGTGGGTTAACAAAGATATAGTTGTTCACGGATAGGGGTGGAGAATGACCTGAGCTCGTTTTTATTGCCAAACCCCAAGTCCTGGCGCTAAGACTTGGATGGAACATCCATAGGAAGGAGGTTCCACAAGAAGGAGGTAAAAGAGCAACGAATAAGTGGAGGTGAGCAGTGAGCCTGGATTTTTGGAGTTTCACAAGGAATGGGTTGTTGGAAAAATGCATGCAATCTGTATGGATTGGTGGGGGGGGGGATGAATGAGCAGAACGAGCAAGACCTGAGGACAGGCAGTAGAAAGCAGGCCACCAACCTGTCTACAATGAGAGAGCAGCAGGCCCTGTGCTTCTGCTTCTTTGTGGGATATGCCAGCACTGTTGACAGCTTTGAATTTCATGGCGTCCAGGAGTGACAGGCTTGAAGTGGGGGGGGGGGGGTGAAGGAGCAGCCCGTGTGGGAAAGCAGTACTGCATTTGGGCTTTGGACAAAGGCCTTGTAGGCTGAGAAGTTCAGATTTATTAAGGGAGGACTTGGAATGATATAGAATGCACTTTGGAGGCCAGATTTGATATTCTGTCTGCCCAGGAGTAACTGATGGTATGGCCCTGACGTTTAAAAGACTGAACTTCCTCCAGTGGTTGGTTGGTTTGCTTGACGATCCTTGTGGCGATGTAGGGTGAGAATGGGAGATTTTCCTCGAGTGAAAGACCCGTTTCAAGTGTTAGACGAACATCTGATCCTTTCCAGGTCAACAGAGATGGAAGCAGCTGCCGCCAGCCTTTTCAGTGGGACGTGGAATTGTAGGGTATGATGAGGAAAAGAGGTTTTTCCACAACACCGAATAGGTCATTAATGCTCTATAATAGGAACAGGACTAGGCCCATGCTGCCTTGAGGCACTCTAGTCTCTCCTGGGAGATGAGCTGAAATAATTCCCTCGAGAACTACACACTGGCGGCATCAGAAGGGCAAATCAGGAAACCAGGAGAGTTGGTGGTGTATGAGCATAGATTTTGGCAACAAAATAATTATACTCACACGATTCAATGCCTGTTTCCCATTGTGTACACTTGATTAAAATTAATAACGGCAGAACCTCGTGCTTTCAACTGGCACCGTTTGAACTTGTGACATAAATAAACAAATGTTACGTTGGCATATCAAAGGTCACCTTGTGGACGCAATAGAATGTCCAAGTACCGATGTTTACATTGTGTGTGTTTTGTTCCCGATTCTTATGATCAGCCGGCTTTGCTTGTTCGCTCATTGCCATCATGTAACTGTGAAAGTGGCCTTTTTGGGCACAGAACTTTGAAAAGCTATCGATGCAAACAATCTTGCTCTCCTTACACTACTAGCTTTTCGCTTTATTTCATCGGTGTTTAAATAACCTGTTTGATACGGTGCAACATACATACATACTAACTGGCATTTTGAAATACTAGTAGTATTTAAGTATTTTTTGAGGGAGGGAGGGGGGCATCGACCGTTGATTAGATCATCTGCACAGTTCTCGGTGTACTTGACCATCAGGGTCTTTCAGTCGCTGTGACTCAGCTGTGGCACTTGGAAATCCTCCCGTGTCAACAGCAGTGTTGTGAAACATCTCCACAAAGAGTAAATCTCGAACCACTGCTCTTGCTCAATTTCACTTTCTGCTCGGCACAGTGATTCAGGTCATGTCCCCTAATACATAAAACACTTGTAGCATTATGATGTGATGCAAGTAGCATTGTGAACAGAAATGCCGAAAAGGTAGGACTGAAGACCTCGGAAGAGCAAGAATGATCGACCTCAAGCACCAAGTTTGCCAACACCGATAATACCTCTGTGGCTTTTAAGGCAATTGTGGTCACAGAGAACTGGTGGAGCAGTTATAGAGAAGAAACCTCAGGAACTGTTACCTTACCGCATATGATCCAAGTGGTACCCGAGCGTGTCCTTTTTCTTCATGTTGAAGCAACTGACGGATGCAAAAGAACCCCAACTGGTGTTCTGAAGACCAAAAAAAAACCCTAATCCTTTTCCAATTTTTGGTTTATCCTATAAACTAACTACTGAATTCAAATGTATTCCCACTTATGTGTTGTTTCTTTTTTTTCTCTCCCAAAGCGCTCATTGTGTTCTCTCTCCACTTGTTTGTCTCTAGTAAGGTTGCAGTAACCCGAGGACAGCGTGACCTGGACACGGACAGGGGACAAAACGGGGAGAGAGGTTCGATTGCAGTGTGCGAGTGGAGGGGGGTGGTACCGTGCGGGAGATTGCTAATATCCACCGGGGTGACGTATATTTACAGCAGGTCATCCACAATCCGCGATGCCTGTGCCGGTAGATATGATGCTTCGTGCAGTGGCATTCATGCGTTGGGTAGAGGTAGATATGCCTTTCCTTCACTTTACAATGTATACAGTCACCGTGCAATGGCTGTTCAAAACCAACAAAACGCTTTCGACAAGAAAAGATAAACCGACGGGCAAAATTGGTCAAAAGTTTTAATTACATTTAAAAAACAACAAAGCTAAATGATGGTGCACTTTGTTTTCACAATATCCTCTGTTTTCCTTCAGCTGCACAGTAACATTATAATAACGTTGCATTTTATTTTCACTCGCCGACCTAAAGGTTTCACTCGTGCACGCTCATTCGATACCGAGTCGCCCATCGGCTGTTATTCATCTTGGCCTTTAAAATCATTACGCAAACCTTCCATTTTGGCTCCAGTATTTAACTTGGAACTCATCTCTTGAGCTATCTCGGCTGGGTTTGAATCTTGACCCAGCTATAAGATCTCATCCCAGTGTTTCATAGGCAGGGAGATTCATCAATATGTGTGCCGCCCCTCAGATGGACATTAAACTGGGCGTCCCGTCTGCCGCCATTAGTCGGTCTACGTTAAAGACCCCATGTTGTCCTTTGTGAAGAGTAGCCGAGCTGTCGCCGGCAACCTGAGCAAAATAGCACTTTCTGCTCGAACCAACAGGGGGCACTGCATCCATAGCATAGCCATGTCCATCCTTCCATCCATTGGGACCATACTCTGTTCAGAGCGTTGGTGTTGCCGAAGCAGTCTCCTTGGCTATTGGGCACAATCCTGGACGGGTAGCCACTCCGACACAGGATACCAGCGAGCTGGCACTCATTTTGCCGATCTCGGAAGGATGACAGGCCGAGTTAACCCCACCTGGTATTAATTCAACAGCTGAGCAGGATTTGAACTCAGGACCCTAGGATCCCAAGCCTGCCACCCTCACCATTAAGCCAACACCAGGCACCTGGGGCACTGCATCAGCAGCATAGACATATCTACGGAAAATAAAGGTACCTGATTGGTCGTTTGTCCCAGTTACAGTGTTATCCTCGTGCTTTTTGAAGAAAGAAAACGGGAGGATATGTTGCAATCGGCTCCGTCTGTCCGACTGTCTGTCTGTCTGTCTGTCTGTCTGTTACACTATCTCCTAAACGGTTGTGAAGAAATTCACCAAACTTGGTAGTTATGATCACCCACATGGCAAGAAGGTTCGAGAGCAGTATAATTTTGGCCCCACTCCCTTGGGTGGGGTCAAAAGGTGAATGACCAAAAAATGCAACTCCAGGCACATTTTTAAACATTTTTTAAAATTAAATTTTATATATGCAATCAACATTGGGGGATGCATGAAATATGTAAGGAGTTCATGGATTTGACCCCCAGTTCTTTGTGTCTTCGGGTCGTCACATGGCTCAAAATGGGGAAAAAAAAATAAACTCAAAATTTGATATTAGGTCATTCCTGGTGGAATTTTTTGCCATCTTTAGATTTTGCTTGAAGTGGGAAGCGTGGGTATTTGTGATGGTGTGCCGTTGATTTCGCTCGAGTTTGCATCTTATATTCACAAGACTACATACACCCTAAGCTCAGTACTTTCCCATTTTCTTTCAAACAGGTCATTGTTCTTCCACATGACCGTCCGACGCTTGCTTTCTCGTACGCACTTATCTGGACCACATTGCTTTCTTCACCGTCTGTTTCTCTTTCTTGTTCTCGCCATCCACATAATTCACTCCTGTGTGCAGTACGCTTGTAAATCAACATGTTCCTCACTTACTCCTCAAAATCAACTGTTTTGTTTCCTCATAACTCGTGCTGCCTGTTATTCACGTCCCCATCTTCCCCACACATCGAGGAACCTTGCACCAAGGATGTCGTCGTAAACACAATGTCCTTATGTGAATCATGGAGACTGCTTCGGCATCACCGACACTCTGTACAAAGTATGGTCCCAATGGATGGATGGATTGCATCTCCTCTTCTGACTTGTTCAATATCTGTCCATCAATTCGTCACTGCACTATTGAAGCTTCTCAATGTGTAATTAAAAAGAAACAAAAACATTTCCTCATTAAAGCTCCACATTTCAGGAGTTTATTACACAATAAGTGCATTCATTACAGAATACATCCCGGACTGGAAAGCGTTGGCCGCCATGCTGCTCTGCAACCCTTTTCTTGATGAAATAGTTCTCAGGTTGGCTGGAGAGTAACCTAAGATGAATGTCCGACAGCATGGTGCACCTCCAACCTTTGAGCTGTCTCGCCTGGGGTTGATTCTCGACCTCATCATTATACTAGTCAGGCAGGGCATTGAATCGATGAGTGTGCCATCCCTCGGATGGATGTTAAGCTGGGTATTCTGTCTGGCAACATTAGCTGGTGGCCCTCGAAGATCCCACGGTCCCTTCCGTGAAGAGGAAGGGAGGTATCTCTGAAACATGAAAAAAAATTACAAATTCCTTGACAAATCAGATCTAGTTGACTGTCAGGCCTGGGTGGCTGGTTCGTGAGAGACTTGGACCAAACTTCCCCATGAACCGACCTCAGGAGAAGGTTGGTTTCATTGTAGCCGTTAGATAAGTAGTCATCGTAGCAAGTCAGCCGAGTTCCGACGAGTTTGAGATGCTCGTGGTGCAATGAATCTTAGTTTGATTTTTGAAACCCATGAGTTAATTATTTGATTTCCAACCCTTGTGTCTCCTCTGTTACATCAGCATAAGTCTGAAGACAAAGCCATCGTTCCTCCTCGTGAGCTGGAGCACTTTCCGTGTCGTGGGAGGAATAATTAAGTGCTTTTGTTTTTGTGTCTACAGCTTGAACAGAGACAAGTCATGCCACCCTTCAAGCCCCACATCTCCGAGGAATTCGGACTGGACAACTTTGACTCACAATTTACATCGGAGCCCGTTCAGCTCACCCCCAACGATGAGTAAGTGTGGGCTTGGGGGTCAAGGGTACTTGGATAGGGAGAGCCAGTATAAAATGGATGTATAGGGTAGGCTGAAGTAGCAATGATCAGGCTTGGAACAGGGGGAAGCAGTTTCATTCAAAGGTCAGCAGGAAGGAACCAGCAGTAGGAGTTGGGGGGGGGGGGGAACAGAAATGGAGAATGCAGCACGAGGCTAGGACTTGGACATATGTAAACCATTAGAAAGATATTTTTCAGAAAGTACAGATTGGCATGCTCATAGTTTGTAATGCAGCAAGAATGACTTGGTTCGTCTCGTTACTCTATCCGCAGAGACATTGTACGAAAGATTGATCAGTCGGAGTTCGAAGGATTCGAGTACATTAATCCGTTGCTCATGTCTGCCGAGGAATCCGTGTGACTGGAGTCCGCAGCACATCCACTGGGACCTGACCACCATCTCCGACCTATACCTTGGCAGCCAATGTAGCCAATCTGGCTGAGCTCCAAACAGCTGAGCCATTTTGACTCATGACATGTGGACCTCATCACGGCTAGATTTTTCAGTGGGGAGCACATTTGGGAGGATAGAGATGAAGAGGTTTGGAGATTTGTAGATATGGTGAATTTTCAAATGACATGGAAGAGTTATGAAAGAAATGGTGTGGGATTTCTGGAAAAGGGTGGCAGGGGATTTTTGGGGGGGGGGGGCAGGTGGCTCAGAACAATTAACATCAGCGTGGTTCTTGTTCAAAATGTTTTTCTTTGGAGGAGAATGTTAAATCCTGAGAACACAGTTTTATGTGACTTGGATTGGGAGTGGGCTGGCAGCTTGATGGTTTCTATGGACGTGTCCTCATCGATACGGTCCTCCAATGATTCAAACGATCTACGATGTTTCGTTCTCTAAATCTTTCCACGTTTTCCCCCTGATGTTTCTCTCTCTTAACGCCCATTTTCACCTTCACTGGACCCTGCCTTGACCCGTCCCCCTTTCACCTGCCTCTTCAATCAAAGACGTTTTTAATCTCATCCATTTACTGAACTCTGGATGTTGTTCCTCATCCCTCCTCCATTCCATCCACCCTTCCCTCCCATATGCATCTCATCCCCACCTCCAACAGTTTCTCCATTCCAACCCAACCCTTTTCTTTCTTTATTGAAATCATTTTAAGCTTCTTGAACCCAAAATGCATCACCACCACAGGAGGGGTGATCCAGATGGTGCTTCTATCCCTCTTTTTGTACCAGATAGCCAAACCTGCCATTCCAAAACCTCCACCCTTACCTTCTTCAAACTTGCAGAGTTTGGAACTGCTTATGTAATTTTATTTTTCTTCCTGTCAGTGGAGACTTTTATTAAAACGAAGTTGAAGATGTCGCAAGCGATCGAAATGTATATAAATGTATGTATATATATATATATATATATATATACTGTATACTATATATATACTGTATACTATATATATACTGTATACTATATATATACTGTATACTATATATACTGTATACTATATATATACTGTATACTATATATATATAGTATACTATACTATATATATACTGTATACTATATATATATAGTATACTATACTATATATATATATATATATATATATATATATATATATATATATATACTTTATATTATATATATATATATATACTGTATACGATATATATATATATACAGAGAGAGAGAGTAAATAAGCACACTATGGATCTGCCCCATGTTGAGGTCCTCCAGCTGTAAGTGCTCAGAATGCCTGTATGTGTTGAGCATGGAGCTGTGTAACACATCGTGCAGGCCAAATAAACACTCGTGCATTTTTTTCTCTCGTTTAATCACACACTTTTGAAAGTCCCCTTTTTGTCTGTCCATCTCGAATTTCACTTTTACCTCCTCTCATATAAATTAAATCATCGTGAGGGATAATGTGAGTGTGAACAGCGCGGGTGTATATCTAGTTTGAATAGGGTCTCGGACAGAAAAACCCAGGCGTCTGCAGCCCTATCAGCAGCAGTGGCCCTGGCCAACAGGCTTGGCTTTGTCATGCTAAGTAGGGGGAGATCGGGGTCGAGAAGCTGCAAGGAAAGGTGGTGTGGGTCACCCGGGGTCGCCTGGATTTTGCATCCCTTCCCCCACCTCACCAACTCCTGGCTGTTTATCACAGCCCCTCTCCCAAAGCACAAGGCCCCGACTCCCCCCTTTTCCCGCATACATTATAATGTCCATCTGCCTTTCCACCCCATCTCCCCCCTAATCCTTCAAAAACCCAATTCATGAGCCTCCCGCTGAGATTGCTTTGCCCAAGTTCAGCAGACCCCATGACCTAGGAGCTTGATGCGGCAGCTTGCTAACTGGCCACACATTTGCCGTTGTGCTGGTGGCTCTGTTGGCAATGGTGTTGTCGGTGCTAAAGAATGAAAGCGACAGAAAACGACTGATTACAGATCAAAGTTCTTGTGTACAAAGATGTGGGCTTTTATTTATTCGCTCATTTTTACTGTTGTGGAACCTTATTGAAGGTGCAGAATGGCTGTTTTGCAGTTCAACCATAAATTAACATATTTGGCATCGCCAGATCGAAATTGCTTTTATATCAATTGGTGGATTCGCCCACAACCGCAATAATGAAAGGAAAAAAAAAGATAGTAGCAGTGATCTCATGATCTCTGGGGTAACGTGCTTTACACTTTAATTGGTGTGTGTTTTTTATATAAAGACAGAGGATCCATGGTGGTCAAGGTCACCAAGCACAGGGATCCAAGCAATTTCATGATGATGGCGAGACAGCTCTCACAGCTCGGTTGATTTCTTGAGAAAAGGACAAACGGATTAACGTTTGGCCAGGAATTGTCCGAACGTTGTTGTGCAAGTTTTCTGTTTTTAAAAAGCAGAACATCACCATCACCGTGGTTCCCTGGTAATTGCACATTTCTCAGATTTTGCACGGATTACTATAAAACCATTATCTGTACAGAACACCACTGTCAACTCACGGGTGGTTACCCATTACCCTCCCTCCCTCCCTCCCTCCCATTTATATGACTTTGCATTGAACATCCCAAGCACCAGGTAAGGCAAATCTTTTTTTTTCTTTTTTTGTTATTTTTAATAATCTGCATCAAGAGAGCAGAAACAAAAAGAGAGACAGGTATTGGAAAAGGAAAAAAAAGCAGTTTTACAGAGGCAGACATATTGTAAAAAGCGGTTTGCCTACGCATGAGGCGTCCAAAAATAATAAAAGCGGTTTATGTTTTAACACGTGAAAATGTCGCGGAAAGCATAACTTTTGTTTGCGAAAAGGAAAGTTTTTAAACTCTACACATGCTCGGTAGTTGAGGTGGAAGATAAATCATAAGTAAAGTTTTGTTACAATACTGCTGTGGGGTTGGAGAAGATAAGGCAGACGAAGAGCTGGACACGGGGGTGGCAGTGACAGTGATCGGGGGAACTCCATTCGATCTGTACCATCCTCCATGTTGCGAATCGTGTGGGCCCCGCGTCTGGCCATTCCTCTCATCCTACGAGATGGAGAGGCGTCTGCCGGTTCCGCTCGTTTGATGTGACTGACGTTAGGATCAAATGAAGATTTAAAAATATTGACTGTCCATTTTTAACTTAAAACAGTAACACACACAAACAAAAACAATCCTCAGAAACCCATTATTCCAAATCCCAAACTCCTTTTGCCCTGAACCCACAAACCAGCTTCCCTGACTGTCTTCTGCCCAGTCCCGGCAGGCTTGGTTGCACCACGTCTGAGGCCACTTGCGACTGCGCCGCAGTGACCGTTGAAGCGCGTCTGGCGTTCACACCATTCTCCAGCCACCAAGATTAAATAATACATCTCACTCATCGTTTTTGTGTGTGACGTCACACACCACCTGACGCCGTTCAGACTCATCCAAACAGTGAAGCCGATAGCTGCATGTGTGTGGTTTGCCATCGAGGTAAAGTCGTTGCCTGCACATACTCGGGAATGTCCACCATTTTTTTTTGTCCTTCCTTTCTCGAAAGTGTAGCTCGATGACGTCACCACAACGACATTGAACGTTTGCTTCTACGCAACCCCGACAACGATTCAACGGCCCTGATATTCGAGCAGGTAACTCTCACCACTTGACGCCACACCCACAACCAATCGTATTAGTTGTGAACAATTTCAGGTGGCTGGCTGTGCCCGGCCCCAAATGGCCTCGAAGACGTGGTGCAAACGAGCCTAGCATGGCTTTACTTGTGACTCGGTCAGTTAGAAATGTTCTCCGAATGCAAAGTTACTTTAGTGACGTTAATGTGGAAGGCAAACAGTGAGCATGTGCAGAACAAGCATCAAAAATATTTTAAGGTGTTTTTTATCTTTTTTTCTTCTTCTTCTTTTTTAATCCGTATGAACCACGTTGCAGCTTGCCATCTCCCCAGCTCACAGAGCTAGTTTAAAGCGGTCTACTTGTTACAAAGTGTTCACAAGAGGCAAGCAACATCACCGGAGGGGTTTCTTGCATTCTTTCACCTTCTCCAGTGCTTTCACAGCTGGCTTTATCCTCTTACCAGAAATCGCAAGCTACCATTCTTTCTGAATAATTTATCCTATCCCTCCGCTTCGTTTTCGACACTACAGTCCTCCACTGCTCGACGAGACCCACAG